>NC_080397.1:53747500-54047500 GCF_030265065.1 Corythoichthys intestinalis | reverse complement strand
TATTCAAACTAAAACGATCGGATCGGGAGCAAAAAAAACACGATTGGAACAACCCTAGTTTTCAATAGGGTTGAGATATGGGCTATTTGCAGGCCATGACATTGACTGGATGACTTTTTCTCCAAGGAATGTTTTAATAGTTTTAGCTCTGTGGCATGATGCATTGTCATCTTGGAACATGATTTCCTTATCCCCAAACATATTTTCAATTAAAGGGGTAAGAAATCTGTCTAAAGTTTCAATGTAAACTTGTGCATTTATTGAAGATTTAACCACAGCCATCTCTCTAGAGCAGGGGTTCCCAACCTATTCCACTAAGGCACACTGTGGGTGCAGGATTTCATTCTTACCAAACAAGATGACAACACTTTTTCCCCAATCTGGTGTTTTACAAGTGCAATCAGTTGATTGCAGTCAGGTGTGGCTTGTTTTAGCAGAAGCCTCATTGGTTCAACTGTCTCTGCTGGATCGGCTGGAACAAAAACCAGGACCCACAGTGTGCCTTGAGGACTGGGTTGAAAACCCCTGCTCTAGAGCCTTTGCCTGACATGCAGCACCATATCATCAAGGACTGAGGGAATTTTGATGTTTTTTTTTCAGGCAGTCATCTTTGTAAACCTCATTGGAACGGCACCAAACAAAAGTTCCAGCATTATCACCTTGTCCAATACAGATTCTTGACTCATCACTGAAAATAACCATCCAGTCATTCACAGTCCATGAATGCCTCTCCTTAGCCCATTGCAGTCTTGTTCTTTCCTGTTTAAGTGTCAATGATAGTTTCCTTTTTGCTTTCCTGCATGAAAATCCCATTTCCATTTTGCAGTTTTCCACAGTTCTGTCACATACCTTGACTCCAGCTTCCTCCCATTTCTCCTTCATTTATGTTGTTGTACATCTTCTGTTTTCAAGACATATGGCCTTTAGTTGTTGGTCATAATGTTTGGATGTCTTCCTTGGTCTACCAGTACACTTAATTTTAACAACCTTGTCATGCTGTTTGTACTTGGTCCAACTGACTGTGAACAGCCCACATCTTTGGCAACCATACGTGTAGCGTTACCTTCTTCAAGAAGTTTGATAATCCTCTCCTTGATCTCAAGACATATCTCTCTTGTTGGAGTCATGATTCTTGTGAATCCACTTGGTCCAGCAGCCCTCCAAGGTGTGATTACGGCACTGTTTTTAACTGCTGACTAATGAGCAGATCTAATCTGAGGCATGGGCCCAATTAAGGACAGAAAATTGCATGGGTGTGTCTGTAATTTCTACTCAAAATTGAGTGATTCCGTATTTTTTTCTTCAGAATGGAGTGATTCTATATTTATTTCCCTGCACTTGCTCTATAAAAGTAACATTTACTGACCACCACAATGTTTTTTATTCATTTCTTTTAGTGTTTCTGAATGCCAAGGAGTTGCACTTTTGAACTAATTCATTATTTTTTCAAGCTTTTTATCCGAGTTTTGTCTATATGATAAAAGGTCTTGAGTGAGTGCTCGTCCAAGACTGGTGATTCCATACTTTTTGCTAGGGGTTGTAGTCCAAAATTTTTCCATTAAGCCACTCACAATGATTGTAGGACTCCTCATATTTGAGTACAAATGTCCAAAAGAAATAACTCTTCTTCTGTTGATTCTATCACTTTCCAATCACCTGAAAGTGAAAAACAAAACCAGCATTGTTAATATATTAAGAAATGTTTGTCAATAATTAATCTAACACATGACAAACATATCAGTCTAAATAAGTTACAACCGTCACTGACGACTTCCTAAGTGACAGCAATAGAAAAAAAAAAAGACTAAAAAATTCAGAATGACAAAGTTAGGTATTTATGCCTATGGTTGGTCAAATGACAGAAACCAACAATTCACAGTGTGCAGTAATACAGTCCCTGACAAAAGTCTTGTCGCTTATCCATTTTGTAGAAACAATTGTTAGCAACCTGACTTTTAATTATTCAATTGGTTTCAGAAATGGCTCATATGAAAGGTAAGACCCTCCCAAATGATGTTGAATGTAAAAAAATATATTTGTTTCACTGAAAAAAGATTTATCATTTAATGAAGACATAAAGGTCAAATTTTGGCAAGACAAAAGTTTTGTCGGCTACAGAAAGTAGTGTGAAAATTGAACAAAAAATGTACTTCAAATACAAAAATATATTACATAACATAAGCGAATTAAGTAGTGGTGCTGTGAGATCCAAATCTAATGACTTCCATGGGCTTCGGCAAGGATTCATACAATTTATTGATGAAGTCATCAGGAACATCAAAGAAAGCAGTCTTGCATGCCTCCCAGAGTTCATCAACATTCTTGGGTTTCGTCTTCCATGCTTCCTCTTTTATCGTACCCCAGACATGCTCAATGATGTTCATGTCTGGTGACTGGGCTGGCCAGTCCTGGAGGATCTTGATCTTTGCCTTGAGGAACTTTGAGGTAGAGATGAAGTATGCGATGGAGCACCATCCTGCTGCAGAATTTGTCCCTTTTTATGGTTAGGAATGTAAGAGGCAGCTAAGATTTGTTGATATTTCAGACTATTTTTCTCACAGGGTGCAGACAATTAAAAAAAATGTGTGGCATTCGCTGGAAAAGTGGCAAAAGGTGGATTTTTCACATGAATCTTCCATTGATTTACACCACAGTCACCGCAAATATTGCAGGAGACCTACTGGAGCCCGCATGGATCCGAGATTCACTCAGAAAACAGTGAAGTTTGGTGGTGGCAAAATCATGGTCTGGGGTTGCATCCAGTATGGGGTGTGCGAGAGATCTGCAGGGTGGAAGGCAACATAATTAGTCTGAAATATCAAAAAAATCTTAGCTGCCTCTTACATTCCTAATCATAAAAAGGGACAAATTCTGCAGCAGGATGGTGCTCCCTCGCATACTTCAATCTCTACTTCAAAGTTCCTCAAGGCAAAGAAGATCAAGATCCTCCAGGACTGGCCAGCCCAGTCACCAGACATGAACATCATTGAGCATGTCTGGAGTAGGATGAAAGAGGAAGCATGGAAGCCGAAACCCAAGAATGTTGATGAACTCTGGGAGGCATGCAAGACTGCTTTCTTTGATGTTCTTGATGATTTCATCAATAAATTGTATGAATCCTTGCCGAAGCCCATGGAAGTCATAAAAAATATTAAATTTGGATCTCACAGCACCACTACTTAATTCGCTAATGTTATGTAACATATTTTTTGTGTTTGAAGTACGTTTTTTTTTTTCAAATTTCGCACTACTTTCTGTAGGCGACAAAACTTTTGTCTTGCCAAAATTTGACCTTTATGTCTTCATTAAATGATAAATCTTTGTTCAGTGAAACAAATATATTTTTGTACATTCAACATCATTTGGGAGGGTCTTAGCTTTCATATGAGCCATTTCTGAAACAAATTGAATAATTAAAAGAGAGGTTATTAGCAATTGTTTCTACAAAATGAATAAGCGACAAGACTTTTGTCAGGGACTGTATACTAGTCAGAAATTCCTAAATCTTTGTTTGAAAATACCTACTGTGCCGTTTATGGTGGTTCATTTGTTTTTATGACTGTTGTGTGATGCCACTGTCAAATAAAGTGTTACTGGTTAATATCTTTTGGTGCAAATATCCCATAATAGAGTGAGGACAGCTGCAGCTTATCTATAAACAAATGCCGTTTTCATGACAAATTTGATGGGTGGCGGCTTATAGTTAGGTGCGCCTTATCGTGCGAAAAATTAGGGTAAAACAAAAAATATATTAAATAAAAAAATATACTCTCCCCAGTCTTTTTCCATTTTCAAACATTTTTTTGAAAAAGCGCCAAGGAGTCCCTTGGGCAGCGCTAAAGAACTGCATGTGGCTCTAGAGCCGCTGGTTGCTGACCCCTGCCCTAAATGATGAGGTTTTTAAAAATGTTTTACACATATTTCTTACCACGTCTTAATAGCGTGTGTTGTCATCACAGCGTTAAAAACAAGAATCTTCAAGAGGAGCAGCCTCAAGATGAACATAATTACTGCATTTGTCCATATTGCAACATCTGGAGATGAAAACATAACCAGTGTCATAAACACTCAATTCTATTTTAACAGTAGTAATAACTAGAGATGTCCCGAGCCGATATTTGGATCGGATCGGACGCCGATATGGGCAAAAAAATGTGCATCGGTATCGGATCGGCCGACACGGAAAAATTCCGATCCAGACTTCCAATTCAGTTTTTTAAAAGTCCGGTCCGGGTTTTCCAGCACACCGATTTACATAATCCATTCCAGTGTTTGCTTCGGTTTCCCTAAAATCCGGTCCGCATTTTACGGCACACCTTCAACACACTACATTACCGTCTCCCAATTTACCGAGAGACCTTATCGGTAAAAATGTCAGCTGTGTGGGATCGTTTCACCTTAAAGGACGACAAAGACGAAGAGGCAGAGCGCAACATATGCCACGATAACGTCAAGCGTGGTGGTAAAGCTGTAAGAAGTTTTAATTCAACCAACTTAATCAAGCATTTAGCGAAATACCACCACAAACAATATAAGGAGTTTGTTAAGAAAACCGAAGACAAAAAGAAAGGTCCTACGCAACTAACACTGGCAGAAACTTTTGCTATGCGTGACAAACTGGCACTCGACAGTCCCAAAGCCCAGGGAATAACAAGAGTCGAAGAATTCATTCTGGATGACGAGCCATTATCTCTCGTGAGTAAAGACGCACCATCCAACACTTAGAACCACGGTACAACATGTCCAGCCGTCATTACATCCTTGAGCGATTCGGCCGCGGAAGATTGGAGAACGAGTCACAAACATCCAAATTCCGATTATTTACATAAGTCGAGTAAAGCGGAACTAATACACAGCGCGGTCTTCTGGACGCAATGAGAAACGGACCGCATTGCGTCCCGAGAGTACACATCATGCTTGTCATAGACCCGGGTAATGCCAATGCTCAACTCACAGCTTTAGCTCAACTCATGCCGCTGGATAAAAAACACAAGAATACCTGACTGCTGCTGACAGCCGCTACAAACTACGTCAACATCGTTTTACTGTAGATAATAGATATCAAATGTATATAGAACTAGATGCAATATGACAGACTCGACGGCGTTAGCAACATTGAAGTATGGAAAACTAGATGCGTTAGTAGACGGCCGCCATCTTAAAGCAGGAGACTTCCTTAGTAGGCTGTTGTGAACCTTCCAAGCGAACCTAATTATCTTTTTATCTAAAATACTCCTAAATCGGCAAAATCTTGACTTGAATCTATTTTCAAAACAGTTTTAAAACTTTCACATGTCGAAAGTAGACAGAAGGGAAATTATGGAATAACGGGAGCAATTTTAATAACTTTAACAGTTAATTCGCAAAATTAAATGAATTGAATGTAGTTTAAAGCTGCTGATACAGAATGGGGACTTGAGTATTTTATTTACTGTTTTAAAATGTTAACTTGATACTGAAATAGTCGTTTATTTAAACCTGAGAGGCTTTTTATACAATTATTGTAACTAATGCACGAAACATTAAAAGCATCTAATAGCTTGGGGGGGTTCCACTGAGGTTGTTTGTGTGTCTGCTTTTTTAAGACACTTTACAATATTATTTGCACGTTTTACTGACTGACTATGCCATTTCTGTTTGTTATTTATAATGTTTTGTGTTTCTCACTGAATAAACAGGTACGTTTCTTGTTACCAACCGTTGTGTGTTATTCAAACTCACCTAATTCAGCTGGCTAGTTGTTATCAAGAGTAATAAAACCCTTTTCAAAATGAGTCTGACAATTAAGTAAGGAGGCTAAATAACTTTAAACTTTAACACATGCTCAGATAGGCCGGTATCGGTATCGGATCGGAAGTGCAAAACAATAACGGGATCGGATCGGAAGTGCAAAAACCTGGATCGGGACATCCCTAGTAATAACATATTTGTTATATAGGGGCTTTTCAGACTACTAATTAAAAAGAAAAACAAATCAATGTAACAAAATATTTGATTAAAAAGGTTACTAGTTCAACCACGAGGTTTGTAAATCTTGTCAAACAGGTGAGATTTGAACTTAAAAATTTAAAACAGTAACAACAACATGCGTTAAAGTACTAATATATACCTTTGCGCTCATCATTTTCACTGCAGATGTTATCTTGGGTATCTGAAGGGATTAAGAAGGATTTTGTTTTATGCGAATTGTTTTGGATGGTAGAAATATGAGACTATAAAGTAGATTGTACAACCTGTGAAAGTGCTGTGGTGTCTCTTTCTCACTCTACAACGTCGACACACAGAGCATCTATACGATGTCCAATCTTTGGTGGCTACTGTGATTCCTGCCACTGCGCTGTTGTTGAGAAGATTTTTGTTTGCAGCAAAGCGAACCAACCCAGTTGAAATGTGACCATCTGACAGAGACCTCCAATTAATCGCCAGACGCCCTCTCCTGAAGTCCCTCACCATGCAAAACAACAGAGTCCAGCCTAGTCTCTCCCCTGACAGGTGAACAGGTGGTGCCACAGTTGCCATAATGACACATTTAACTCCTGAAAACGGAGAAAGAGATGGTATTTCTGTTTTGTGTGCATAATCTGAATCTTTTTGGTATACTCACAATACCAATACAAGATAGTGGTAGCATTACAGGTATTCTAAAATATTAGGTAGTTTATTATCTGTTTCACAGCAACAATCACATTTTAAATAAATAAAAAATGTGGAAAATATTACTGAACATTTATTCTATGCTAATTACTAATTAAATGAATGTCTTGAAAGTATACACACACACAGACACACAGTAATATATGGTATGTACAGTATCTAAATCTATACATGTGGCGGAAAACACTCAGGTGACTTCAAGTTTCGCTCTGAGACCCCCAATTTGGCCATATTTCAAAATTGTCCTATATGCATGTGTGATACATCATTGGAAAGCTTAAAATCTCAATTTTCTGGGAGAAGAAAATTTTTGAACAGAATTTAGAAAATATATATGGCAGAAAACACAGACAAGACTGAAAAAGCAAAAGCTGACATGACCTCATGCTGCTGTGGAATCTTTGTTGAACAGTCAATGGGAAAACCCATTGGTAGTGTATCAAATACTTGTTCTCCCCACTGTATGTCCAAAACTGTGTCAATGTTTACACTGAGTACTGAAGGGTATTTATTTTATGGGTTTTGCACTTTACCAACTTAGCTGCATGAGCTGTATGGATGCTCCGAACAAAGTTTCGTTGTGCTTTTTGTAACAATGACAATAAATATTCTGAATCTGAATCTGAAGCAGTTTCTGCTCTTCCACTCCTCTTTAAAAGAAACTGCTGTATTTTAAGCCAAAAGAACTGTTGTGTTTGATAGAACAACATGTCTACTGTATACGCTGACATAGCAGATTCATGGCTCATTAAGCCCCCTAACTATTTTTAATTTGCCCGTTTTACCCTGGAACCCCCGTTTACAGACATCGCGCAACCGTTTTTGTTTCAACCCAGCCATGAAAACAAGGTAAGTCATTATATTTATTATTCCAAATGTCTGTCATTTTTAGCTTCGAATCATTCATTGATGTCTAATATTTTGGTTAAAAAAATAAATAAATAAACTTTAAAAGATTATTCACTCGCATATTTTAAATTTTTAAACAAATTACGTCACAATGAAAAAAATGGCGTCAGTAAAAAAGTCACGGATATCTACCTCATAACTATCGCTAATTTTTTTTTTTGTGTTACTGTCGCATTTTCCCCGATATGATAGATGATGAATAATTGATCCAAACAAAGAAAAATTGAAAAAAAAAAAGTTTAAAAGAGTAAATATATAAAAAAGAAAATCTCGACCACTCCTTGATGTCTGCGATTTCTGCATCGCGACCCTTGTTATATTACCATGTTTCACCAATGAAATCCCCCCAAAATCTGGCTACAGCTGGATTTTTTGTTTTGTATCAATTATTTATCATCTAACATATCAGAGAAAATGCGACAGTGACAAAAAAATACAATTAAGCGATAGTTATGGGGTAGATATCCATGACTGTTTTACAGACGCCATTTTTTTCATTGTCACATAATTTGTTTAAAAGTTTAAAATATGTGAGTGAATAATTTTTTAAGTCGATTTAAAAAAAAAAAAACGAAATATGAGACATCTATGAATGATTCTAAGCTAAAAACGACAGACATTTTGAATAATAAATATAATTAATTACCTTCATTTTATGGCTGGGTTGAAAGAAAAGCGGTTGCGCGACGTCTGTAAACGGGGGTTTTCAGGGTAAAACGGACAAATTAAAAATAGTTCGGGGGCTTAATGCGCCTTGAATCTGCTATGGCAGCATATAGACATATTGTTCTATCATACACAACATTTCTTTTGGCTTAAAATACAGCAGTTTATTTTAAAGAAGAGTGCAAGAGCAGAAACTGCTTTTTCAACCTTGTCTGTGTTTTCTGCCAAATACAATATTTATTCAGTACTAATCTTGCAAGCATTTTAACATTTTTTTATCTGACCAATTTTTAAATATTTTTGTTAATTCAATTTTATATTAAATAATATTCCTACGTTAGTTAACTGGCACAAGGCGCACAATCTCGTTGATAGCCCTATAACAATATCTTGTTTTTCTCTTTTGCAGAATAATGATCATTTTCCACCTGGGAGAATGGATGGAGGCTTTAAATTATGGAAAATCAAGGGTATTGAAACAGTTGGGGACTTATATGAGAATGGAATATTGCTTACATTTAGCTCTCTATGTGAAAAATATCAAATCCCCTCAAGACATTTTTTCAAATATTTGCAAGTAAGAAATTTCAAACCTTGGAGATGCCATACATTCTCCCAATCTATCACCGATCGAGGAAATAACGCACAAGCAACCAAAAAATGGTCTATTGTCAAAGATCTATAATTTACTTATTTTTAACTGTAAAGAGTCATCAGTTGACAAATTGAATGCTTGGAGAAATGACCTGAAAGAAAATATTGCTGAGAGTGATTGGAATGAAGCCTGTTTGAGAGCTCAAAAAAATACAATAAATACTAGGTTAAAACTGATTCAATACAAATGGTTAACAAGAATGTACATAACTCCTGAAATACTACACCACATGTCTGGTAACATTCCTGATACATGCTCTAAATGTAACGACTGTAAAGGTACGCTCATACACTGTGTGTGGGAATGTTCTAAAATTCAGACCTTTTGGAAAGATATCACTAAGTGTTTATCAGTTGTATTTAAATGTAATGTACCTACTTCGGCCAAACTTTGTGTTTTGGGGATTTATCCAACGGATGTATTAATAACCCAAAAACTGAGAAAATTGTTAGACTTTGGGTTACTGCATGCACGAAGAGTGGTTGCCTTAAACTGGAAGAACATGGAACATCCCTCGCTAACTTTCGGAAAACATAGGAATGGAAAGACTGACCTACATCGCTCAAGGAAAACAAAAAGAATTTGAAAAACTATGGGACATATACATGTACATTGTATTAACAGTCTGAGATCTCAGAATGTAATTACGTCTTCTATATACTGATGTATTTTTCATTTTTGTCTTTGCAAGCTGTGTGAATGTGTGTGTGAAGGTGTATAAGATTATTTTTTAGCAATTTTTTCCCCTCTTTATTTTATTTTTATTTATTTAATTGGGTTGTAATATATGACCTCCTCGTGGTCATCTCGTTTTGAATTCTCAGTTCTTGTCCTTTTTTTTTTTTTTTGGTGAAAAAATAATAAAAATATGGGAGAAAAAAAAAATCCTAAACCAATGTAAAATTGTTGAAATTCTCACCCTTCTGTAGCATGCAGATGATGGAAAGGTATAAGATTGCTGTCGTGGCTTTCATTGCGTTATCATTGCTCAATTGGCTATCAGTGCACGTGTGTCGAGTAGGTTATAGTCGTTTGTGACATGTCTCAAGAGCAGTGCATTTTGGGGAATTGAAATGACTCCTGTTTTGATTGTCAGCTGTGGACCCTCCTCCATCCATGCACAACAGTTATTGGGGGCGCACCTGTCCAAACGTTTGTTTCCAGAGATAAGAAAAAAGACGAGAGTAATCTCTTTTCCTGCACTAAAGCGCCACACAGTGGCGGGTGGACTTACTAGACTGGGAGGGCTGGTCAAAGAGAAAGTGAAAGTCTTGAACGTTGCAACAAGGTTATGTCAAGCTAACATGAGCAAGGTAAAGCTTTCTTGATATTTTCAGCTATTATTATAATTCATCAGAACTTGTTATGGGTATTTCAAATGCTGTCTTGCTTTGTCCGACAGCCAGATTTAATCTGCCTCTGTTTTGCTGCAGCTGTTGTCACCTCACACTTTTAGCTGTGGCCTGATCTGCTTTTGTCCACACGAGTGACAGGCATGTGCCTTATCATTGTGGATGTCACAGTATTGAATTACCAAGTAGTTTACGTGTTATTTAGCCATGTTGCTAGGTTAACATTTTGATTTTTTTTTTTTTTTTTCTTGATCACTATTATTATAATTCCTGTTTCCTGGTCCTGATCTTTGTTCTAGTGCCTTAGTTTAAATCAGGCTGCTCTTGTTCTACCTGTAACTGCTCAGTCATAAACCTGAGTATGTTTCGTCTTTTTTCCATTCTGGCTTCATCAAATCTTTTCTGTTGACATTGTGCTGTTGCTGCTTCAGGATAGAAGTGACTTTCAGCGTTTTCCTGTCAGCGGTTGCTACAACGAGTCACTTGTATTTAGTTTTGTGCAACACAGTGGGCGCTGGAAGTCACGCACAGTAGAGGGTGATAAGGATCTAATTTGGTGATTTTTTTATCAATTTCCACCACATGTTTTCAATAGGTAGACGGGCGCAGTTATGCTTTGACCCTAAAAAATCGCAGCAAAAGGTTTCTCAACTGTTTTTTGTACTAATAGGTGTACTAAATAACATATCAAAAGTTTCCCAAAATATGACCACCGGCAATGTCAACATTTCAAGATGGCCGCCGCCAGGGCTTGAAAAGATCGTTCTTGCTTCATTAATCATCCTAGACAAGTACAGTACTTGTGGTGTCTATTTCTATGTTTTGGTTAACCAAGAATCAAATTAACTTACATAAAGTATAGAGAAATGATTACAGGTACAACAATGTATTAAAATTGGTATTTAAGTTAAAAATTAAGAAGGTTTTCCAATATAAGCGGACTTTTCCCCATTTTCTACTTGCCATAATTTGCCCAGCTTACATATACTTCAAATTATGTTAAAGCTTTCAGCATTATGTTGGGAAATTAATGCATTATGACTGTGTTTGACTGTGAAATTAGTCAAGACAGGGCCGCCACGTGAAGGCTCAGTACTGCTAACCCATATACACTCACCGGCCACTTTATTAGGTACACCTGTCCAACTGCTCGTTAACACTTAATTTCTAATCAGCCAATCACATGGCGGCAACTCAGTGCATTTAGGCATGTAGACATGGTTTAAGACAATCTCCTGCAGTTCAAACCGAGCATCATTATGGGGAATAAAGGTGATTTGAGTGACTTTGAACGTGGCATGGTTGTAAGTGCCAGAAGGGCTGGTCTGAGTATTTCAGAAACTGCTGATCTACTGGGATTTTCACGCACAACCATCTCTAGGGTTTACAGAGAATGGTCCGAAAAAGAAAAAATATCCAGTGAGCGGCAATTCTGTGGGCGGAAATGCCTTGTTGATGCCAGAGGTCAGAGGAGAATGGCCAGACTGGTTCGAGCTGATAGAAAGGCAACAGTGACTCAAATAACCACCCGTTACAAACAAGGTAGGCAGAAGAGAATCTCTGAACGCACAGTACGTCGAACTTTGAGGCAGATGGGCTACAGCAGCAGAAGACCACGCTGGGTGCCTCTCCTTTCAGCTAAGAACAGGAAACTGAGGCTACAATTTGCACAAGCTCATCAAAATTGGACAATAGAAGACTGGAAAAACGTTGCCTGGTCTGATGAGTCTTGATTTCTGCTGCGACATTCAGATGGTAGGGTCAGAATTTGGCATCAACAACATGAAACCATGGATCCATCCTGCCTTGTATCAACGGTTCAGGCTGGTGGTGGTGGTGTAATGGTGTGGGGAATATTTTCTTGGCACTCTTTGGGCCCCTTGGTACCAATTGAGCATCGTTGGAGCGCCACAGCCTACCTGAGTATTGTTGCTGACCATGTCCATCCCTTTATGACCACAATGTACCCAACTTCTGATGGCTACTTTCAGCAGGATAATGCGCCATGTCATAAAGCTGGAATCGTCTCAGACTGGTTTCTTGAATATGACAATGAGTTCACTGTACTCAAATGGCCTCCACAGTCACTAGATCTCCATCTAATAGAGCATCTTTGGGATGTGGTGGAACGGGAGATTCTGCAAATTTGCACCAAGTGTGTGATGCCATCATGTCAACATGGACCAAACTCTCTGAGGAATGCTTCCAGCACCTTGTTGAATCTATGCCACGAAGAATTGAGGCAGTTCTGAAGGCAAAAGGGGGTCCAACCCGTTACTAGCATGGTGTACCTAATAAAGTGGCCGGTGAGTGTATATATGGCGGAAAACAAAGACAAGACTGATAAAGCAGTTTCTGCTCTTGCAACCTTCTATAAAATAAACTGCTGTATTTTAAGCCAAAAGAACCTTTGTGTTTGATAGAACAATATGTCTATATGCTGCCATAGCAGATTCATGGCGCATTAAGCCCCCGGACTATTTTTAATATGTCCCTTTTGCCTTGGAAACCCCCGTTTAAAGACGTCGCGCAACTGTTTTTGTTTAAACCCAGCCATGAAAACAAGTTAAGTGATTATATTTATTATTCAAAATGTCTGTCATTTTTTTTCAATATTTTGTTTAAAAAAAAAAAAAAAACTACTTTAAAAAATTATTCACTTGCATATTTAAACTTTAAAACAAATTACACCACAATGGAAAAAAATGGCGTCTGTAAAAAAGTCACGGATATCTACCTCATAACTATCGCTAAATTGTATTTTTTCTTTACTTTCGTATTTTCCCCGATATGTAAGATGATAAATAATCGATTCAAACAAAGAAAAATTGAAGGAAAAAAAACATTTAAAAGGGTAAATATATGAAAAAGAAAATCACGACCACTCCTTGATTTCTGCGATTTCTGCATCGCGACCCTTGTCATATTACCATGTTTCACTCATAAAATCCCCCAAAAATCCAGCTGTGGCCATTCACAGCTGTTTCTTGACACTCAGTGATACGTGCTACATGGAGTTTTTGGATCGAAACAAGGTAAGTACGCGAAAATATCTCGTTAAAGTCATGGCATCTGTAATTCTGCTCTCGCGTGCTCTCACCTCCAGATAGGCTTTTGCAGTTAAAAAAAAAAAGTTTTTTTAAAAAAATGGCCTCCTGTTCAAAATTTTTCTTACCCCAGAAAATTGAGATTTTAAGCTTTCCAATGATGACACAAGCATATAGGACAATTTTGAGTTTGGCTAAATTGAGGGTCTCAGAGCGGAAACCTTTTGTTGCAATTTTTTTAGGGTTAGGTGGCTTTTTTTCATAACTGCGCCCGTCTAAGGGTTGAGATCTGGGCTATTTGCAGGCCATGACATTGAATGGACAAGTCTTTCTCCAGGGAATGCTTTAACAGTTTTAGCTTTGTGGCATGATGCATTGTCATCTTGGAAAATGACAAACATATGTTCAATTGAAGGAATAAGAAAGCTGTCAAAATTTTCAATGTAAACTAAATAAATGTAAACATTTATTGAAGATTTAACCACAGTCATCTCCCCAGTGCCTTTGCCTGACATGCAGCCCCATATCATCTAGGACTGAGGGAATTTTGATGTTTTCTTCAGGCAATCATCTTTGTAAATCTCACTGGAATGGCACTAAACAAAAGTTCCAGCATCATCACATTGTCAAGAGTCAAGAATCTGCATTGAACAAGGTGTTAAGAGTCAGACAAGGTGATGATGCTGGAACTTTGGTTTGGTGCTTTTCCAAATTTTAACCCATTCATTTTTCCACGTTTCAAAGTGCATGAATGGTGCTGTTTTATATAATAATTACCTTGAATCCTCAACCAAATGACTCGTGAGACACTACTGCCTGCTTGTATGCAGTAGAACATTCATCCCTTTTCCACCTAAATCCGGCGTTTGAAGGCAGTATGTGTTTGAGTTTATCACAATGAAAGCCACCTCAACACTCTGCCTGGGCCTCTGGGAAGGCATGGTGCAATGTCTATAAGAGCTGTCTGGTCAACTGATGGTGAAGTCTATGCCTGGGGTCCCCAACGACCGGGCCACGGACCGGTACCGGTCTATCCCTGTCCACTCTAGATATACAACTACAGAATGGGAGGTTGTCATAGAAATGCATTGATTGGACTGTTAGCAGTACATCTTGTTTTGTATATCTATCTGCGCTTGGCCTCAATAATAACATATTGTAGCGGATAAATGTTGTTGATTCTCGATAGCACGTTGAGTAAACTCGTGACTCTCTTCTGACTCTGAAGTGTCTGTTAACTCTCGAGTGTCTGTGCCGGAAACGCGCGCGACAACAAAGTTTTCCCCCTGGAACATAGCATGCCCCACATCATCTCCCTAGGTGAATTCTGGATTAATGTAAGGGTCACTACGGTATGACATAGGTCGTCGCCCATCACATTTGTTTCCGGAAATAATTAGCCCCCGAAATAATTAGCCCCCACACTAGAGTGACTGAAAAACAGACGTCTTTAGACAGATTTTTTTACGGGGAAAAAGGAACCTCATGAGCCAGAAGATGAGCCTACAACCTCGAAGAAAACAAAATCTATGCTACTTCCCAATCACTAAACACCCACGAACTGCGAAGGAGTGGCTTCGTGACCCGTATGTGAATAAACCGAGTGATTCGAGCATATCTGTGCAACAGGAATATCAGCTTGTAGAGATCGCAAATCACGGCGACCTTAAACGTACATTTGAGACAAAATTCTACCGAGGTTCTGGATTAAAGTCATTTCGGAATATCTTGACATCGCTAAGAGAGCACTGAAACAAACGAAACAAGCTCAGGCCTCCAACTGATTCAGCGGGTGAGTTGTATTTTCCATGCACTTAACACGACGGGGCTAAAAACAAATGTTATTTTATATCTGCTGTATTTTTCTGCCGCACATTGCTGATGTTCTGAAAAATTTGGCATGCGCGTAACGTTAAAAATGAGCGCAAATGCAGAGATTCCAAAGTAAACACTACAAACTTTCTTTAAAGAAAGGAATATTAACTTACGTTTGCCATGTTAGCTGCACACAACAACTGCACGCAGCTCTCTCACTTAACGACTTTGCCGTGTCGTTATGCATTATTTACGCCATTTTCGTGTTGCACATGTATGTTTATGATGTAAATAGTTTTTTGCACCGTTGGATAACATTGAGAGTCCAACTGAATATAAAAGAGGGCTTTTTTCACCGCCACAAAAGCTTTGGGAGCAAAATTTTAAAAGGGTGCAAAATTTGACAGAACACCTGTTTTCCGAAATTTCCGGGTTCGCGGTGAGTCAGCAACCAGCACACTTTTGCTCGATAGACGATGTTTATTGATTAGAAAATGCAGAATAAATTAGATTTATTGATTACTATCCCACAAGAGTAGGCAACAACTATCCAAACAGGCATAACAAGTGATAACGATGACGTTAGATCTAGTTTGTCAATCCCAGAATCCCCGCGTTACCGTTACATTACAACAAAATGTTACTTAACAATGAAAATCGCTTACCGTTGACAAATGAGCGGGGAGCCAACGCTCCGGCAAAGCGGCAAAGGAACAAAGCCAAGCGACCCGTACGTAATCCTCTGGCAGACTTCCGGGGAGTTGGGGGAATCTCCCGTCTCTTATAGGCACGTCTGACGCGGGGACACGGGTGGCCACTCCCTGCCCCACAAAAACACACCACCCGAACTCATGAGACTCTCCCCCACAAGGGTAGGAGATTCCCCCGCAGTTGAGGCTCCCAGCGGTTAAAGTAGAATGTTTATTTAAGTTTTGTCGTGAGATTCCTTCCTAACTATGAGACCCAAGGTGAAAAATAATACAAGTTGTTACAATCTAGGTCACAGAAGCAATCATACATCACAAAGGCATAATGCATTAATGTTAAGGCATCACATAATATTTTCCCCCATCATTCCGCCCTTTGACCCGGATTGAATTTATCATAAGGCATAATGTGCTAATTCACTTCGGGTGACATAATATTTTCCCCATCAACACCATTCCGTGAAAAAAAAAAGGCCCAAATCACACCGGTCCGTGGTGCAAAAAAGGTTGGGGACCCCTGGTCTATGGCATACTGTAGGCTTAAATGATACAATAGTAAACATGTTTTCATTAATAAAATCCAGGCAAACTGCAGAAATAAGTCCCTAACTAATTCTTCTGCAGGTACGGGTTTATCGTGTTGGTTAAATAGGAAAAGACAAGCACACTAAAGAGGTATCTTCATTCATTTTTCAGGTTTAAGAAACAAAGACAACGAAAAACCTGGGAGCTCCTGTACGTTTTGGCATCAGACAGGTCACATTTACAGGTTTTCAAAGCAAAGGATTTGACAGCTTGCTTTCATCAGCGGTTGTTAGCCTGCTGCATGGGTTTGGCTCTTTATTCAGTCAAGGACGTTTTATCCAAGATGGTCTTGGTAGGGCTGCTTGTGTTGTCTATTCTCCATTCATGTGCGATTGGAATGCAGCCCACCCAAATTTCACAGCAGGCATCAAGCCCTCATCCTCCTCCTCAAGAACAAACTCCTATAGGGACTGACAATCTGTCCTTCCCTTGGAGTCGCCTTCGCTTGCCAATGTAATTACCCTGCTGTATTTATTCAATGTATATTTATTGCAAGATTTAAGAAAAACAATGTTTTTTTTTTTAATAGGTACATAATTCCTCGTCATTACGACATCATGGTGCATCCAAACCTCACTCGTCTACATTTCACCGGCTCAGTTATGATACAAATTGATGTCCAGAACAATACAAATTGGGTAGTGTTACACAGCAAGGGTCTGAAAATCTCCAAGGCAACCATACTGGACAAGAACCTCGCTCATCTGTCTGATCAGGTAGTCGTTAAAACTAAGCGGCTAGATTAGCACATTGATGCTGATCTGACTGACTAACTTCTCCTCTTAGGTTCTGCCTTGTCTTCATAATCCTGCACATGAGCAGATAGGGATCTTCTCACCCAGGGTACTCAGCAGTGGACAAAAGTACTTCCTATATATTGAATTTGGGGCAGAGTTGGCCGAAGGCTTCCATGGATTCTATAAAAGCACCTACACGACAAGTTCAGGAGAGATCAGGTGAAGCCTATAATGTGGTACGTAGAGTGTTTATTATTCATGTGATAAATAATAATATGGTTCATGCCTCTTTTTAGAACTTTAGCCTCTACTCACTTCGAGCCTACTAGTGCTCGTATGGCATTCCCTTGTTTTGACGAGCCGAGCTTTAAAGCCACCTTCACAGTTACGATAAGACGGAGCTCTGAGTACATTTCTTTGTCCAATATGCCGGTAGTAAGTATAGCATGGTCATTCCATATTATGAGGACATTTTTATCAATGTATCAGTGTTGTTTTTGGCAGCCATTTTAATTTTCGTCTTAGTCTTTTGGACAAAAATACTTATTAGTCTTAAGCCTGAGATATGCTCCCGCGTTGCAGTGTGTAACGCGCGGCAGGACAGGATGAGTGCATAAAAGGTAAAAAAGGGAGCGGACGTCCACTTATGCACTTTTAATAGACAAAAATAATATATATCCAGCTCAACCACTTGTCACTCGGGAGTACAACGGATCATGCACACATGATCACACTTAACTTCCCAAAAAGTAGGTAGCAACTGAAGAAGAAAGTGCACATACAACATAAAGAGGCGCCACCGTGTGGTGGATGTCCTAAGGAACAAAGAGGATCACAGAAGTGACCGTTACATAGTCCCCTGATGAGAAATAGGCTGTCCACATCCGTACACAGCTGAAGATGAACAATAAAACAGCTAAACAGCATACTATACATAGACAACTGTAAAGGCTGAAAGGCACATCGGGCAAAGAATATATGAAAAATAACAAAAACAAATGCATGCAAATGTGTTTTTTTTCTCTTTGAACTTCAAAAGCTTTGAAATACATGAACCTCAATTTCAACAACAAACATGGGCAAATATGGTAACCAAATCAACACATGACAAACAAAGAACAGCAGCACAAAACATGATCACCCGTTTTCCGACCGGACTCACGCAACAACACACTGTCTTCTCCGGTTCTCACGTGTCCGCCCGAGTGGTGCCATTTTCGGCTTAGGATCGTCACGACGACCGCCCTCACCTACGGTTCTCCCTCGGCCGCTGAGAATGCGCTTTTTTCGGGCTGTTTGCCATTTGGCTTTGACACAGTGGGAGAAGAGGAAAAAAAAACACTTTTTACTGTGTCTAAAAATGATTATAATGGACAGCTGGAAGCCAGATTAATGGAGACGCCACTTAAAGACATTAGACCCCTATCTCATTGATAAGCCGCTTGATTGTTTTTCAGCGAAAATGTGGCGAATATTGCCAACAATCGTCCCACTTTGTCCGTGTTATATCAGTAAACCAGTGAGCACTGTTAGCATGCTCAGTGCTAAATAACACCACACCTTTGCAAATGAAGTAATACTGTGAGCAACGAAAATAAAAACTGTCCTTCTGTCCAAAGACACCCCTCCGCCCCCTCCTAGGGATGGGAATCGAAATCCGATTCCAATTCGGAACCGGTTCCGAGTGTTTCGAGGCCTCGACATCACAATGAAAAAGCCTTTACGATCCCTTTAACGATTCCTAAAGACGCGTATTGCGTCGTGACGTGTGTTGTTGTTCAGACGCATCAAACTAGCATGGCGCCAAGAACCACTCGCTCCAAAGTTTGACTACGCTTCACCAGGAAAGAGTGTGAAAATGAAAGGTTACGACGGGTAAGCATGAGCATTGCAGCCATAAACATAACAATGAAAACACGTAGGTTCAAACGCTCGAAAATGTGTCTTCACTTCACGAGGAAAAATTACAACAAAGCGACTTGCAGTCATTGCAAGGTGGAGATAACTGCATCGGGAGGGAATACGATTGCGCTGTCCCCACAGAGAGGCTAAGGCTCAGTCGTGGCTATTAAAAAAAAAAAAAAGTCCAGGCTATACAGCTAGCTAAACTCCCAAATGACGATGCAGAAGATGTTGGTATAATTTGCTGACTTTATTCAACCATCACTTGAAGAGTGAAACTAAGAATAGAAATGAAACAAATCAATTTCGTCCCCAATAACAAACAGGTTTGCATCAACGCAAATCAGCGATGATTAGCTGCTAATAACAGCATGGTTAGCATTCGTTCGCTAGCATTAGCACATCGTTCAAACCACTACACAACTGGATTTAAGTGTCCGATCGCAAGTGGAAACACAACAACAACAACACAAAAGATGATACATACAGGCGTTGCCTCTGTAGATATTAACATTAACAAAGAACGTAGGCTCGTAGAAGTGTTTCCCTCTCTCACTCACTTGGATGCGGCATTTCTTCTTTGGGTGTATGCGCGCTCCAGTAGTCCTCAAACTGCGGGCCGCGGCCCAAATACGGCCCGCCTCCACATTTGGTCCGGCCATTTTGAATTTTTTTTTTTTTTTTCTCAATCGTGTTATTTATTTTCTGGCCTTTTCCTTGAAGAATTCAGAGAGGGTTATTTGGTTATTATCTATTTAATTAATAGTGTTTTTATTATTAATTATTATTATTATTATTATAAAGAATCCAGAAAGGGTTATTTGATTGTGGCTTTCTGAAAAACAATAATTTTTTACATTTATGCACTTCTGCAATCGTCACACTTTTTCTGTAACAAACTGACCCCGGCCCCTCATCAGAGAAGGGAAAAGTTATGTGGCCCTCACAGGAAAAAGTTTGGGGACCCCTGCTTTAACACATATTGCCAAAGGCAGAACAAAAACCTATCTGCCAAGATATACCAATATTTTTTATTTCTATTAGATAAATGTTTCAGTAAAATGTTACACATTCTTGTGTATTTGCCACTTATTGCCACAGTTAACATTGAGGCTTTGGGCCTCTTTTGATCTCGTTGTGAGTTTGTAAGGTTGTGATTCAAATGGTCAAAAATGTACCTTGAGTGTATTTTTACAATTTGGATGTTGACTTTTGTTTAAATTCAGGCAAATTGATGCGCGATATTAAGAAAAATATCAATTGCTACCTTGCTTCCCCACATTGCTTCCCATGATATTTCTAATCGTAGGAAGAGGGATTGTAAGGCTTTAGCCAATTAAAAAAAGGCTCCAAAGGCTGCCAAAATTCACTCTACTCATTTTACGCTGCCTTTTATCTCTCTATATAGGTAAAACGGCGCCATTACAGATTGAGCGCGACAATGCGTGAGTGGGTCGTGCAGTGCATGCATTAATTGCATTAAATATTTTAACGTGATACATTTTTTAAAACACCATTATCGGGATGAATTTGATAACCCTACCTTAAGCCTAAACTAAAGACTCTGGATGAGTGTAACATATTATGTCTGTAACGTTAAATACAATTAGAAACCGATTTAATTAAAAAAAATATATATATACTAAAAAAAGGCATGGCCGATATTTTTTTGCCGATTCCGATACTTTGAAAATGACGTGATCGGACCCGATCCAGATCGATCGGGACACTCTACTAATAAGTATTATCATCTGAAAGACTAAGACGAAAATTAAAAGGGATGCCAAAAACAACACTGGTGAGAACATATATCACAAGATTTGCTTGTTACAGGTAAAATCAGTTGAAGTGGATGATGGCTTGATGGAGGACCAGTATGATACAACTGTCAAGATGAGCACGTACCTTGTAGCTTTTATCGTCTGTGATTTTAAATCTGTTAGTGCAAAAACATCTTCTGGAGTGCAGGTATGGTCTCTTAAGAAAAGTGTATTTTCTTGTTTGTTGACATATATCATAATCACTAAGGCTTCGTCTCCTCGTACTGCTTCGTGGCGGCAGGTGTCCATCTATGCTGATCCAGAGAAATGGAATCAGACGAACTATGCCCTTGAAGTTGCTATCAAAATGCTCGACTTCTATGAGGATTATTTCAACATTCGTTATCCGCTACCCAAATGTGGTAAATATTTTTTCTATTGCCAACCATAAAGCCACATACAGTTGTGGTCAAAAGTTTACATACGCTTGTGAAGAACATAATGTCATGGCTCTCTTGAGTTTCCAGTTATTTCTACAACTCTGATTTTTATCCGATAGAGTGATTGGAACAGATACTTCTTTGTCACAAAAAACATTCATGAAGTTTGGTTCTTTTATGACTTTATTATGCGTAAAGTGATCAAATCTGCTGGGTCAAAAATATACATACAGCAACACGAATTAGCAATTTCTTGTGAGTGATTATTGACTTGAACAATCATTGACTTGAACAAGTCAGGAAAGTCACTTGGAGCCATTTCAAAGCAGCTGCAGGTCCCAAGAGCAACAGTGCAAACAATTGTTTGTAAGTATAAAGTGCATGGCACTGTTTTGTCACTGCCACGATCAGGAAGAAAACGCAAGCTATCACCTGCTGCTGAAAGAAAATTGGTCAGGAGGGTGAAGATTCAACCGAGAATCACCAAAAAGCAGATCTGCCAAGAATTAGAAGCTGCTGGAACACAGGTGTCACTGTCCACAGTCAAGCGTGTTTTGCATCTCCATGGACCGAGAGGCTGCCGTGCAAGAAGAAAGTCCTTGATCCAAAAGCGGCACCTTAAGGCTCGACTGAAGTTTGCCGCTGATCACATGGACAAAGATAAGACCTTCTGGAGGAAAGTTCTGTGGTCAGACAAAACAAAAATCGAGCTGTTTGGCCACAATGCCCAGCAATATGTTCGGAGAAGAAAAGGTGAGGCCTTTAACCCCAAGTACACCATGCCTACCGTCAAGCACGGTGGTGGTAGTATTATGCTGTGGGGCTGTTTTGCTGCTATTGGAACTGGTGCTTTACAGAGAGTAAATGGGATAATGAAGAAGGAGGATTACCTTCAAATTCTTCAAGATAACCTAATGTTATCAGCCCGAAGATTGGGTCTTGGGCGCAAGTGGGTGTTCCAACAGGACAATGGCCCCAAACACACATCAAAAGTGGTAATGGAATGGCTAAATCAGGATAGAATTAAGGTTTTCGAATGGCCTTCCCAAAGTCCCATTGAGAACTTGTGGACAATGCTGAAGAAACAAGTCCATGTCAGAAAGCCATCAAATTTATCTGAACTGCACCAATTCTGTCAAGAGGAGTGGTCAAAGATTCAACCAGAAGCTTGCCGGAAGCTTGTGGATGGCTACCAAAAGCGCCTAATTGAAGTGAAAATGGCCAAGGGACATGTTACCAAGTATTAGCGCTGCTGTATGTATATTTTTGACCCAGCAGATTTGATCACTTTTTTCTGTTCACCCATAATAAAGTCATAAAAGAACCAAACTTCATGAATGTTTTTTGTGACAAAGAAGTATCTGTTTCAATCCCTCTATCAGAGAAAAATCAGAGTTGTAGAAATAACTGGAAATTCAAGAGAGCCATGACATTATGTTCTTCACAAGTGTATGTAAACTTTTGACCACAACTGTATGTTCTCAGACGTTCTTCCTTTTCTTTCAGATCTAATCGCCATCCCTGACTTCCAATCGGGTGCGATGGAAAATTGGGGCTTGACCACCTACAGAGAGACTAGCCTGCTTTTTGACCCTGACATATCATCGGTATCTGATAAACTGTGGGTAACCATGGTGATTGGGCATGAGCTTGCACATCAGGTAGGCGTGTTTTTAGCAGTGCTGTTCAGACAAATCTTCTGGAGTAGTTCAGATTTCAAGAGCTTACCTAATGGACCAAAAAGCATCATTGACTGAGGGTGTTTGATACATTTTTGTTGTTGTTGTTTTGCTTGCAGTGGTTTGGTAACTTGGTAACGATGAAGTGGTGGAATGATACCTGGCTGAATGAGGGGTTTGCCAGATACATGGAGTATATTTCAGTGGAGGCTAACTACCCTGAACTCAAAGTGGTATGTGCTGAACAAAGTAATATGATCAACCGAGATGGAAATGTATAACATTACAATGTCAATATTCTTGCAGGAGGAATATTTGTTGCACGCATGTTTTGCAGCAATTGGTCATGATTCTTTGAAATCATCACGGCCAATATGCAGCCCAGCAGAGAATCCAACTCACATCCAGGAGATGTTTGACACCATCTCTTACGAGAAAGTATGGATTCTGTCTTATATGATTATTGTGCTTTTCAAAATGCACAATTGCATTTTCTGTCTTGTTTGTTTATCTATTCATTTAAAGTATAGCACACAAAGGTTGAATTAGTATAAATAATCTGTTCCACCATCATAAAACATTTAACTATATAGGGAATGCTTTTAAAAAAAACTGTTGCGTAATATCATGGAAATATAAATATGATACCGCACAACAGTCTTCATTTTAATGAAAATGCAAACATAAAACAAAGACCTACCACATCATTGATACAAAACTAACTGCTTGAGTAAAAACTGTTCATCCGTTTTGGATACAGCAGACTTGTTGTTATACAGGGTATCCGCGGGGTCTTAAAAAGTCTGGGGAAAAAAAAGAGTCTTAAATCCAATCATTTGAAGGTAAGGCCTTGAAATCTCTAAAATTCTCATAAAAGGTCTTAAATACAACAGTGAAAGGTCTTAAAAATCTATTGACTCGCACAACATGCATAAGCTTCAGTCTCGCTTTTAACTCATTCACTCCTAGCCATTTTCACCAGTGCAACCCCCTTCGTTTTACTGGATTTTGACTGATTTTGCAAGGCCCACAGAAAATTGTGTTCTATTGCTATATAAACATGGAACCCACCAAAAGAAAGATTAGACTCTCTTCTTTCAGCAGGAAAAAAGTTTGTTCATATCTTTTTCCATTCTTTGGAAATCAGCATTAGAAAATACCTTAGTTTGAGCAATTTTCCAGTTTCTGATGAAAAAACAGAGAAATTGAGCTTTTTGTAAAAGCATACATTTCAAACATAACGTTGACTTCAACACAGCTATTTTTTGCTTCTGTGACATCCCAAACATCTGAATAATGTTTTCCTTCTACAAAATAAAATAAACAAGACAAATAGAGCTTTTAATAGCAAAGTAACTTATTAATTAAGTAATTAGGTCATTTATTCGCACATGGCTGGACTGTTGGGCTGGGAGATGGTGCTGTTGTGGTCACCGCGGCTGTCTCGGCGGATGGGGTGGGCTTTTCCCTCGTCACAGCCTGTAGTGTCTCATCAAGATGGATTTTTTTGAGTCTTTCTTTTGCGGTGACCACTGCTTCGTGGTGGAGTTCGCCCCTGGGAAACTTGTGTGGGGCATGTTGTGTTCCTGGGGGGGAACTGGTTTTGCCGTGCGCGTTTCCGGCTGAGTCGCGGGACACGGGTGCGGGGACGCGAGCGGCCGAGCACGGCGGCGCGGGCTCTGCTCGGCGAGTAGCACGGACTCAACGCCATCATCCGCTGCACTGGTGGTCCCGGTCGTTCTGCTCGGTCGTCCAGCGCCTAGCATCCCAGGCGTCCTTCAGGTTGTTCTGCTCAGTCATCTGCTGCCTGGCGTCTTGGACGTCCATTCTAAAACCAAAAACCAGCACCTCCCTTAGGCATATATGATTCTTCATGAGCAGCGACATAATTTTTTTTTGAAGTTGTTCCCTAATAAAATCCTGATTTATTATTTTTTATACAAGTATAACAAAACTTGAAATTGCTATTAAATTCTCAAGTTTTAGATGCACAAAAATCACCAAATGCAGAGATAATCACCTATATTTTCAGGATCAATAGCAATATTTAACAGAAGTTTTTGCTCAAAATAGCAACTTTTTTTTTTTTTCTTAATTTAGTGTTATCAACAGAAAATAAATCAATTTTCACATCAGAAACGTAATACTTGAGGAAAACGTGCAGAATCATCTTGATTTTACTCAACAAAATCAAAATTTGCATTTTTCTATATGAAATTACAACTTATTTAGGTTGAATTCTGCTATTGTGTAGAGATACAAAATCCAACATGGTGGCCGTCACAAAACAGAGCTTTTAAGTAAAAAATTCTCGCAAATATATTTTTAAATCTCTGAATTTCTATAGATATGAACATAAAACTGTCAAGAGTCTTGGTTAAAATTAAAAAAACGAGCAGTTATCATTCATTTTACGTGAATATTTCAAGCCAAATTTACGGCATTGTTTAATCTAACATGGCTGCCATCATGGAACAAGGAGGTTTTTAAGTTGATAATTCTTGCAAATAAATGCTTAAATAGTGGAATTTCTGTAGATATGCATGTAAAACAGTCTAGACCAGTGGTCTCCAAACTATTCCACATCGGGTCGCAGTAGGTGAAGGATTTCACTCCAACAAAACAAGACCACATCTTTTCACGTCCATTCGGACCGTTGAATTGGGTTGCGGGTCTTACCAAATGCACTACTGCCCTCGAGTGGCCAGTTTTATTGCTTTAAAATGAATTTTTAACATTGTGCTTTGGAGCTAAGTTGCATCAGAACCTAGAGATGTCTCTGATGAAAAAAAAAATATATATGTCTTTTGGACACCGAAACAATTAAAAATAGAACGTATTTACACATTTTTGGCCGCAAATGAGGTACAGTAAATGTATCGATTTTTGGGGACGTTATAACGTAAATACAAAGCAGAACTACCTGTGTTGCCATGTCAGAATTTATCGAACGCCACCAGCTTTTGCTGTGCTCGCTCAGTTGCGTGTTGACAGCTTAGTTAGCATAGCAGCGGATTTTTTTTTTTTAAACAGAACCAAATTACAGTACTGAACTTGCATCCATGGGTAAGTGGCCAACGGCAATTGGCTGTACAGTTAACAAGTCCTAACCCCTTCAGACCTAAGCATGCTGCTGAAGGATATGACACGTTCACGTCTCTAAACCTGTACCGTAATTTTGGAGTATAAGGCGCACCTAACTATAAGCTGCCCCCCCAAATTTGACACGAAAAGCATTTGCACAGCATTTGCTCATAGATAAGCCGCACTGGACTATGAAACTTAATTTGACAGTGGCATCATAAGACTTTCTAAGACCAAATGAACCACCATGAAGCTTTGAACCAATTGGCTACAAAGCTTCATCGCTTCAAGAAGCTTCCTTTGGCCATCACTTCTTCCTTGGGGATGACAGTCAACCTCTGCTGCCACCTACTGTCAACACTGTTGTCATCCAACATGCCTCCTAGCATGCATTGTAGCGCTACAAATGTAAATAACAATCATAATTCATGTTCTGTGCCAAATATTTCTTTACTGTTCAAGTTCTTTCATTAATTGCTAGCTATGGTATTTGGTAACACTTTATTTGACAGTTGCGCCATAAAACTGTCATAAGACCATCATAATTATGACATGACACTGCCATGAGCATTAACGAATGCTTATGACAAATGTCATTTTGTGTTATCCAGCAAATTATCTCACTTTTGAATGGATGTAAAAGATCCGAGCTGGACATAAATGGAGTTAGTGACTTAAAGACATCTGTCGTAAGCATTCATTAATGCTCATGATAGTGTCATGTCCTAATTATGATGGTCTTATAGCAGTCTTATGTCAACGGCGTCAAATAAAGTGTTACCTATTGACCCAAATAAATCAACAAATGAGCCGCATTGGACTATAGGCTGCAGGATTCAAAATGAGGGAAAAAAGTAGCGCCTTATTGTGCGAAAATTACAGTAAATACACTGAACTTAGTTTGCTATTCCCACTTCTGTGAAATGATCGGATGAAACTTTATCCATCGAAATTAAATCCTGAAGTTTGGCACGACTTCTTTGCTATTTTTGGCTCTTAGAAAATGACTGACCAAACACAACTTCAAAAAGTATAAGTTAAAAGTGCTCATTTCTCATTAAAAACACAATAACATCAAAAATAACCAATAAAAGCATGAAATATCCCCGACCAAAAAAATCGCACTTTGGTCTGATGTTTGAGTAAACATTAAAAAAAATATTTTCTAAAATTCTCTAATTTAAAAAAGTTCTTTTTTTTGGTCAGCAGAAAAAATGCAGGTCTGAAGGGGTTAGCCTGCAAAGACCCTGGTATAACTTTAATCTTGTCCCACTCAAACTTGTAAAACATATTATATTTGTTTTCTTCTCTCTCTCTACCTCTAGGGAGCGTGTATCCTTCAGATGCTGCACCACTTTTTGTCAAATGATGTGTTCCAGAGTGGGATAGTTCGATACCTCCGCAAATATAGTTACCAGAATGCACAAAACCAGGATCTGTGGGACAGTCTGGGCAATGTATGAACACAAACAAGATGACAATCTCATCATTAACCTTGCTTGACAAGACATTCTAGAGATTTATGCTAATTATCCAGTTCACTGGCCAGCAAGATATCAAGATTGATGGATCGATAGATCGTAGATAGATAAAGAGATGGATAGATTGATCGATACTATTTTAATTATTCATTTTGCAATTTTTCAGACATGCCTAGAAGAGGATTTTACCTTGGGCCAGCATTGTTACAACAAAGAACAGGATAATAAGAATTCAGTAAGTAAACTTTAGTTCAAACTGCTGACATCCATGTGAAAAATTTTGAAATTTGAACTTGGTTATTGTTTTATTCAGTATACATTGGCTGGAGAACACTTGGACTTGACAACCATGATGAACACTTGGACTCTGCAGAAAGGTATCCCTCTGGTAATTGTAAAAAGAGAGGGTCCAAGTCTGATGCTAAGACAGGTCAGATTCCTGAGGACAGAACTGCCCTCTGACCCCAACTGGTCCACATTGCAAAAAGGGTGAGAATGCAGTAAAAGCTTTTGCCTTCAGTATTCAAATTTAGGTTACGTGTTTCCAATTCTTCTTCTTCTGTAGTTATTTGTGGCATATTCCTTTGACGTACAAGATGGATACTTCTAGCACCATCCATAGACACATGATGACAACACATACAGGTTAGCAGGAAAGGTCCATTTTTTTAATTATTAACATGCTTTTGTTAGCTCTGCGAAGTGTGAGGGCCACTCATAGACTTCATTATCACTTGACGGGGCTTGGAACTGATCCGTAGGGGGCCTGTTTTCAAAAAGTTCAAATTAAAGTATTTTCAAAATATCCACTCACGACCTAAAACCAAAAACCGGCACCGCCCTTAGGCATACGGTACCCTCCATAATTATTGGCACCCTTGAAAAAGATGAGTTTTTTAGCTTCTAATTTTTTTATTTTATTATTCAAATAATATGGGACCTTAATGGAAAAAAAAAGAAAAATCCAACCTTCAATACAAGTGCATTCATTCAGTGGGGAAAAAATCCCAAATAAAGAAAAAAAATATTTGACATCAAATAATGTGTGTCATAATTATTAGCACCCCTGGTGTTAATACTTTGTACAACCCCCTTTTGCCAACAAAACAAGGTCTGAGGACTGAGATGGCCATGGGAGGAGCTTGATTTTGTGTCTGGTGAACCATTTCTGTGTAGATTTGGCCATATGTTTAGGGTCATTGTCTTGCTGAAAGACCCAGTGACGACCCATCTTCAGCTTTCGGGCAGAGAGCAACAGATTTTGATTTAAAATGTCCTGGTATTTCAAAGCATTCATGATGCCATGCACCCAAACAAGGTTCCCAGGGCCTTTGGAAGCGAAACAGCCCCACAGCATCACTGACCCACACCCATACTTCACAGTGGGTATGAGGTGCTTTACAGCATGTGAATCTTTTGTGGCACGCCAGACCCACTTAGAAAAGCTCAATCTTGGTCTCACATAAAAATACACACGGTCCCAGGCTTCAACTGGGACCGTGTGTATTTTTGTGTATTTTGTGTGTATTTTGGTCAGATGAGACCAGAAATGGTTCACCAGACACAAAATCGAGCTGCTCCCATGGCCATCTCAGTCCCCAGACCTTGTTTTGTTGGCAAAAGGGGGTTGTACAAAGTATTAGCACCAGGGGTGCTAATAATTGTGACACACATTATTTGATGTCAAATATTTTTTTCTTTACGTGGGATTTTTTTCCCCACTGAATGAATGCACTTGTATTGAAGGTTGGATTTTTCTCTTTTTTTCCACTAAGGTCCCATATTATTTGAATAAAAAAAAAATATTAGAAGCTAAAAAACATCTTTTTCAGGGGTGCCAATAATTATGGAGGGCACTGTATATGATTCTTCATGAGCAGCGACATAACATTTTTTTAAGTTGTTCCCTAATAAAATTACGATTTATTATTTTTTATACAAGTATAACAAAACTTGAAATTGCTATAAAATTGTCAGATTTTAGATGCACAAAAATCACCAAATGCAGAAATAATCACCTATATTTTCTGGATCAATAGCAATATTTAACATATCAAAGGTTTTTGCTCAAAATAGCAACTTTTTTTTTCTTCTTAATTTAGTGCAAGTTTTCAACAGAAAATAAATCACTCAATGTTCAAATCAGAAACGTAATACTTGAGGAAAGCATGCAGAATCATCTTAATTTTACTCAACAAAATCAAAATTTGCATTTTTTCTATGTACAATTACAACTTATTTAGGTTGAATTCTGCTATTGTGTAGAGATACAAAGTCCAACATGGCGGCCGTTATAAAACAAAGAGCTTTTTATGTAGAAAATTCTTGCAAATAGATTTTTAAATCTCTGAATTTCTATAGATATGAACATAAAACTGTCTAGATTCTTGGTTAAAAGCAAAAAACAGGCGGTTATCTTTCGATTTACGTGAATATTTCAAGCCAAAGTTACTGTATTGTTTAATCCAACATGGCGGCCGTCAGGAAACAAAGAGCTTTTAAAGTTGAAAATTCTTGCAAATAAATGCTTAAATTGTGGAATTTCTATATATATGAAAACAAAACAGTCTAGATTCTTGGTTAAAAGCAAAAAACGGGCAGTTATCATTCATTTTACGTAAATATTTCAAGCCAAAGTTACGGTATTGTTTAATCCTACATAGCGGCCATCATGGAACAAAGAGCTTTTTAAGTTGAGAATTCTTGCAAATAAATGTTTGAATCACGGAATTTCTGTAGAACGTAAAACAGTCCAGAGAGCAAAAAAAAAAACGGGCAATTATCATTCATTTTACGCAAATATTTCAAGCTGATGTTAGGCTATTTTTTTCCCATTCATTTTATTGTTTTCACAACATTTCAAAGTGCATGCATAGTGGGCAAAATATAATAATTACCCTGAATTCTCAACCAAATCACTCTTGAGACACTCCTGCCTAGTTGTATGCAGTAAAACCTTCATCCTATTTCCACCAAAATACGGCACTAGAACACAGCGTGTGTTTGAGTTTATCTAAGTGAAAGTGAAAACCAACGCTCTATGAGTCGGCCTCCTACGGGAATGCATGGCGCAAAGTTTGTGGGAGTTGTCTTGTCAACTGATGGTGGAGTCTATGAGCCATCATTTAGTTCTATGGGATTTTATGTTAGCATGTGCACTGAGAGAAAAAATGTTCGGGTGCATAATAAAAATGATGATATAGGAATATGTTTTGAAATGCCTGCGTATGAGCATAGTGGTGGTCCTTGCTGGACTGAGTGCCTTTCTGTTGATGTAGTAATTGTTTTTGTTGTCTGTATGCATTACAGACAGTGTCCACATAGGAGAGAATGTCAACTGGGTGAAGGTCAATGTGGACATGACTGGCTACTATGTAGTTCATTATGAAAATGGCGGATGGGAGGAGATAACAAAGCTGCTGAGAGAAAACCACACTGCTCTAAGCTACAAAGACAGGACCCATTTGATACACAATGCCTTTCAACTGGTCACGTAAGAGTACAGTATTTATTGTTTAAAGTACGTATATAATGTGGTGTGAGTATGTATTTGTGCCTGAAGCCCAGTTTCTGTGAAGAGCTGACAAAACAATTGCAGAGGGTCCTTGATTTCAAATTTAAAGATAGGACTAGATCTTTAAATGGTAAGCAAAGAATTTGTTTACTCAATGGTGTAAGAGTACGTCGTATGTAATTTTTTTTGTACAGTTGATTGGCTTATATTAATGGCCAACCTAGGAGTGTATTTCTTTCAAATAGTTCTTATAATCTCTCCTCCATTAATGAAGGTTTCGACGTGACTCAAGCAGATGGGTAGTAACGCCTCACATTTACTCTGTTACATTTACTTGAGTAATTTTTTTAGAAAAATGCACTTTTAAGAGTAGTTTTACTAAGTCATACTTTTTGCTTTCAATTGAGTAGATTTGTGAAGAACAACCGCTACTATTACCCCGCTATTTTGGGCTACGCTAGTCGATACATTTTCCCTCTTTATTCTACATATTAGATTTTATGTGGTTTTTTTTGTTTGTTTTTTTGTTTTGTTTTTTGCCAGAGACACCAACAATGGCACTACCAGTTTCATCAATGAAACATTGCAACAATAATCACATGACTCCATTATACGAATCTAGGGCTGCAGCTATCGATTATTTTAGTAGTCGATTAATATATCAACTAGTTAGTTCGAATAACTGAGTAATTGGATTGCTTTCAAAAGAGCATTAAATGTAAATACAAAATAAAATTCCCGAGTGTTTTTTCGAACTATGCAGAATTGCACTTTCATTTAAAAATAAATTAAAATACCTGAGCTTAGCCTCAAACGGTAGAAAAATAAATAAATAAATGAGGATTTAGGTAAAACAAGAGAACAATTGGCTAATTTGCATAGCAAAAGTCCGCTAGCTTAAATGCTATTTTTTTTTTTTTTTTTTTTTTTACAATGCTCTTAACAAATCGTTTAAACACATATTCCCACCAAAGAAGCTAAATATACTTATAAACTACATTACGAATCTAAAAAAAATAGCTCAAACAAAAACTTACCTATGTTGGTCCTAACAGGGAGCAGCTGGATTCAGCCATGCTCGATAAGTTATGTCATATTCACTGTTGCCACTAGAGGGCCGTGTATCCACCCAAATCAATAAATGCAAACACTTTCAAAACAAGCATTACAACACCACTCTAATTAAACGAATACTGGAAGCAGCAAAATTTGATTCGAAGCTTTTTTCTAATCGAATTACTCGAGTTAATCAATTAATCGTTGCAGCACTATACCAATCAGACTCAAGCTTGCCGTTCTATGATCACGCCGCCCTGTTCAATCACGTGGCGTCTTTAAAGCTTTGTAAAAAAAATTAGGGGAAACACTTTATAATAACTATCCATTTTACTAGTTAATAGATCATTAGTAAACTATTGATAAATGATTTATTGTTGATTTGTGAAGTATTTGTTAACAGTTTGTTAAGCATTTACAGGGTGTTCCAATATGGTTGACCCCATTCTAAATGCCTATCCTAGATGACTCGAAAGCGTGGCTTATAAACTCTCTCACAGTTTTTATTTGGTATTGATTGACCACGGAAAAACAGAGATACAGTATGATCTTTTTACTTTCATTGTAGGACTTATACGACTGATGTTTTATGTGTATTTATAGGGCAGGTTACCTTCCACTGAACAAAGCATTCGATTTGATTGGTTATCTGCATCTGGAGACACATACAGTACCTCTGCTCATAGGATTGGGCTACCTGGAAACACTTTATCATATGACTGAGAAGCGGAGTGATGTGGAACTGGTGCAAAACTTTAGGGTAAGAAGATAGTACATATGCTAAAGACCTAACTTAAAATGTGAAACAATATGTAATCATGTGTTTACTTCTCTATGTACTTTGGTACAGAACTACATCCTGCAGTTTTTCCGTGGAGTCATTGACCAACAGACATGGAGTGACGATGGCTCTGTGTCAACTCGGCGACTTAGGTCAGAGGTCCTCTCCTTGGCTTGTCATCTGAATGACACTTCATCTTTACATGAAGCACACTGGCGTTTTAAAGACTGGCTTCAGTCAAACGGAGAACTCAAGTCAGTCTATCTATAAGCTTCACTTAAACTTCAGAATTTCTGTTCATACACGGTGATGCCTGAATAAAAAACTGTGTTAACTTTAGGCTTCCCACCGATGTGGCAGAGACTGTGTATGCAGTTGGTGCCAAGGATGATCATGGATGGGGCTCACTCTTGCATATGTACAAGACAGCAAGCTCACCGGCACTGAAAGACAAAATTTTGTTTGCCTTAACCAGCAGCAGAGACATAAATAAATTACAAAGGTACATTCTCTCATTGGCTACCTAACAGAGTACAGGTAGTCCCTGGGTTACGACGTACTCAACTGACGCGATTTCGACTTTACGACAGCAGAGTTTCGGCCGCCATTTTTTCTCCAGTCTTTTTTTTTTTCTTTTAAAGTCGCACAAAAAGTACGTAATTGTACCTCACAGTATCTTTTTTTTTATTTACTTTCTTTATTAACATGAACTTGTTGTGTCCTCACTAAATGTGGAGTTGCTAAGCTTTACAGACTGCAAACAAGGCAATTGTGCTTTTTGAAGCTTTTTACTCCCTTCACTTATGACGATTTGTAAAGCTGTAACACACATATTTACACTTATGTTCAAAACGACACAAATTTTAACAATAAAACACTTGAGACGAAACAATTAGTGTCCAAACGTCCATTTAGTCTGATCAATATGTAAATTTAGTAGATTAAATTAGCCTAATTTGCCTAACAAAAGTCTGCTAGCTTAAGTGCTACGAATGCTCACGTATTTACTAGGGCTGTCAAAATTATCGCGTTAACGGGCGGTAATTAATTTTTTAAATTAATCACGTTAAAGTATTTGATGCAATTAACGCACATGCTCCGCTCAAACAGATTAAAATGACAGCACAGTGCAATATCCACTTGTTACTTGTGTTTTTTGGAGTTTTGTTGCCCTCTGCTGGCGCTTGGGTGTGACTGATTTTATGGGCTTAAGCACCCATGAGCATTGTGTAATTATTGACATCAACAATGGCGGGCTACTAGTTTATTTTTTGATTGAAAATTTTACACATTTTATTAAAACGAAAACATTAAGAGGGGTTTTAATATAAAATTTCTATAACTTGTATTAACATTTATCTTTTAAGAACTACAAGTCTTTCTATCCATGGATCGCTTTAACAGAATGTTAATAATGTTAATGCCATCTTGTTGATTTATTGTTATAACAAACAAATACAGTACTTATGTACCGTATGTTGAATGCATATATCCATCTTTCCATTCCAACAATAATCTACAGAAAAATAGGACATATTTTATAGATGGTTTGAATTGCGATTAATTACGATTAATTTTTAAGCTGGATTTAACTCGATTAAAAATTTTAATCGTTTGACAGCCCTAGTATTTACTATTCTAATAGCAAATTGCTCACATGTAACTCCACAAACTGTAGCTGTAAACTTAATTACATCTGCATACACAAACATATATTAGCTGAAGCAACTTACAGCCTTATTTGGGCCAAACCAAAGTGCAGCAATTATATGGCGGAAAACACTCAGGTGACTTGAAGTTCCGCTCTGAGACCCCCAATTTGGGTAACTTTCAAAATTGTCCGATATGCATGTTTGATACATCATTGGAAAGCTTAAAATCTCAATTTTCTGGGGGAAAAAATGTTGAACAGGAGGACATTAAAAAAAAAACATAAGTAAATAAATAAACAGCGAAACCCTATCTGGAGGTGAGAGCATGAAAGAGCAGAATTAAGGACTCCGTGACTTTAACGAGATATCGCGTACTTACCGTGTTTTGATCCAAAAACTCCTTGTAACGTATCACTGAGTGTCAAGACACAGCTGTGAATGGCCATAGCTGGATTTTTGGGAGATTTTATGTGTCAAACATGGTAATATAACAAAGGTCGCGATGCAGAAATCGCAGACAACAAGGAGTGGTCGAGATTTTCTTTTTAATATATTTACCCTTTCAAATGTTTTATTCCCCAATTTTTCTTTGTTTGGCTCGATTATTTATCATCTAACACATCGGAGAAAATGCGACAGTAACAAAAAACATACAATTAATCGAAATTAATGAGGTTGACTTGATATCCGTGACTTTTTTACAGACACCATTTTTTTCATTGTGACGTAATTTGTTTAAAAGTTTCAAATATGCGAGTGAATAATTTTTTGAAGTCGTTTTTTTTAAACAAAATATTAGACATCAATTAATGATTCTAAGTTAAAAACGACCGACATTGTAAATAGTAAATATAATTAATTACCTGCGTTTTATGGCTGGGTTGAAACAAAAGCGGTTGCGCAGTGTCTGTAAACGGGGGTCTCCAGGGTAAAACGGTCAAATTAAAAATAGTTTGGGGGCTTAATGCACCATGAATCTGCTATTGCAGCATTTAGATATATTGTTTTATCAAACACAACAGTTCTTTTGGCTTAAAATACAGCAGTTTATTTGAAAGATGGGTGCTGGAGCAGACAATACTTTTTCAGCCTTGCCTGTGTTTTCCGCAATACACAAACATATACTGTATTGGCCCGAATATAAGATGGCCCCGATTATAAGACGACCCCCTCTTTTTCAAGACTCAAGTTTGAAAAAAGACTTTTTGAATACCAAATTAATTTTATGCCGAAAAGAATTACAGTACATCTGAAACAAATTATTATTAGGGTCGTTCCGATCATGTTTTTTTGCTCCCGATCCGATCGTTTTAGTTTGAGTATCTGTCGATCCCGATATTTCCCGATCCGATTGCTTTTTTTTTGTGCTCCCGATTCATTTCCAATCATTCCCGATAATTTTTCCCGACCATATACATTTTGGCAATGCATTAAGAAAAAAATGAATAAAACTCGGACGGATATATACATTCAACATACAGTACATAAGTACTGTATTTGTTTATTATGACAATAAATCCTCAATATGGCATTTACATTATTAACATTCTTTCTGTGAGAGGGATCCACGGATAGAAAGACCTGTAATTGTTAAAGGATAAATGTGACTTTGTATATTGTGACTAAATATTGCCATCTTGTGTATTTGTTGAGCTTTCAGTAAATGATACTGTAGCCATTTAACTGTTCTGCCCAAATGCATGATGGGAAGTGCAACCATGACTGTGCGTAGTGGCACCAATTGATATATCTTGTCTGCGTTGGGAAATAACATAGGGTGTTAAGATAAAGATCAACTACTACTTTTCTTCCCCACAATGCTCCCCACGATATTTCTAATTGTTGAGAGAGGGAATGTAAGGCTTTAGTCATTTAAAAAAAGGCTCCAAAGACTGCCAAAATTCACTCTACTCATTTTACGCTGCCTTTTAGCTCTATATATAGGTAAAACGGCGCCATCATAGATTAAACGCGACAATGCGTGAGTGGGTCGTGCAGCACATGCGTTACTTGCGCTCAATATTTTAACGTGATTAATTAAAAAAAATGTAATTACCGCCGTTAACGCGATAAATTTGATAGCCCTACTTTAAGCCAAAACTAAAGACTCTGGGTGAGTGTAAGACATTTTGTCTGTAACCTTAAATACAATTAGAAAACAATTTAATTAAAAAATATATATATATATATATTAAAAAAAGGCATGTCCGATATTTTTTTGCCAATTCCGATACTTTGAAAATGACGAAATCGGACATCTTTAATTATTACAACAATATATTTGAAAGAAAAAGCATGTTATTATGCCTATTTCAAATCTTAATATCTGAACATTTAAATATGTAAACTAAAGTGCAATCACATTCGTAAATGAATGGCTTCTGGTTTTTGAAATGTAAATAAACCAATCTATTGTGATAAAACAACAAAATTGCAATAACTGCATTAACCATCAAAGTGAAGTCTAACTGTAACTGTAGTCTTGAAACAAATCTGAATAAGGAGAAACATTGCAATAAAATAATGCAACCTGGTCAAACTTGAGAGTAGCTGAGATTTGTCATGACAGAACATCGCTTCAATGATATCTGGCGCCATCTAGCGTCGTAAATGGGTATAATGTCTAGACCGCGAATATAAGACGACCCCAACTTTTTGAGTCTTATTTCAATGCAAAAGACACTGTCTTATATTCGGGCCAATACGGTATTAGCTGAAGCAATTATGTGGGCCAAACCAGAGTGCAGCTATCCTTTAACCACGTGAGACATCTAAGTGCTCCTGTATAGAAGCATTATTGAATGACAGTCCAGCCAGACCCAACGCTGCCACCAGAGGGCAGTGTATCCTCCACCATTAAACAAAATGCAATACTTTTGGACTTTTTGGATGGTTATTTTGAATTTTAAAGGGTTAATTCCGAATGTAGGTACAGAATTCGTAGGTAACTCGGCAACTACCTGTAGTATTGTTTAATTGTGTACCAAATGACCGAACTATTGCATATTTTCACTTTGTTTACCCGGGCACAATGTGTGAAATTATTATGTTTCATTTCTAGCTGTATGCTAAAAATACGTTTATTTGCACTATAGACTGTTGGACCTGGGTCTGGAAGGTCACGTGATACGACCCCAGGACCTGACCAGGCTCATCGTGTTGGTGGCCAGAAACCCTCAGGGACATCACATGGCATGGAACTTTGTTAAGAAAAACTGGAGCACACTAGTTCAAAAGTGCGTGTCAATCAGGAGATAAATGAGTGTTTTGGAAATCTCATCTAAGTGTGTTTTTATTTTTTTTCAGATTTGAGTTGGGCTCATCTACTATTCGAAACATACTCATAGGCACCACAGGCCAGTTTACATACCCAGAGGAATACACTGAGGTATATACTTCTTTTTCATCTTTACTGCATTTTATAATTATTCTTTTACAGTATGTCCACAAGAAATTCAGTGATATACATTCTGATTGGACTGGCAAATCCTCCATTAGTGCAATGTAATTCTAAATAATTCTTGATAAATCAATAAAGGATAAGCTATTTTTTTCTTTTTTTTTTTTTTTGATCATCCAGGTGAAGTTGTTCTTTGAGTCCATCAAAGAACATGCATCTCAATTCAAGGGTCCTCAACTTGCACTGGAAAACTTGCAGAAAAATGTTCGGTGGATGCAGAGGAACTTGGAGACATTAAAAAACTGTGTTTCTGAGAAATACAACTCACGACAGAAGAAGGAATTGTAATAGTTGATTTTTAGATTTCATTTCATAATTTTACAATTTACAGTATGATGAAAAATTAGTTTTTCAAAAGGAAAACTTAATTCCAATGACTTATTTGCGAATATGTTTTGGGGTTATTATGCTGTACAAATAACATTCTGCTATAACAAAATAATTAGATGATTCATTGTAAAATGACACATACTGTTGAGGGTGGTCAAACAAGATATTTGGTTTAGAGGGTATGTTTATTTCGTGTTGTCTTTGTCTGACTTTTACGTGAAATGTTCTTGAATATTAAAGAGGGAAAACTATAAAAACATTCAGAATTTCATATTGGCCTATGTTTTTGTAAGCCTTTTGTAAGCTTCAGCTGCCTTAAAGATTTCCCAAGCCCCCAGAAATAATTTGGTGTTGATATATTAAAAAAAAAAAAAAAAAAAAAAATGCTGACATATTCACTATGAAGTTGCCAGAATATTAGTTCAAATAATCATATAACCTATCATTATTAGGGTTAGGGTTAAAAATAGCCGCAAATACAGCGATTACAAAGTAAACACAACAAATTAAGGACTACTTAGGTTTGATCATTGATAGGCATGTAAAAAGCTCTCCTCATGCACATTAGCTGCACGTTAGCTGCACAACAACTGCAGCCGCCCTCCTCCGGGGAACGAGCTGTAAATTGCTCTCCAGCGAAGACAATCGACAACCCAGTCGTCATGTCAAAACATCCGGGCTAGTTATGTGTGATTTTCCGCTTCGAAGACTTTGAAACATCACTCGGGTCGGGTTAGCATGTCGGCTAGCTGTCACGCCTCTTGGTTTGTTTACATTCTCCGAACCCGGGGAAGGGAAATGACATATGTCCGATTTAGGTGTCATGAAATATCGTTCGGGAGGTGCGAAAGTAAAGGTGAAGTCGACAGTTTTGACCATTATGGAGTAATTTTGCCATGTCGTCCTGAATAAGTGCATTTTTATTATTTCATATTCCATTTAGCACATGACCATGCCATTTGTTTAGCAATTAGGGAAAAATACTTGAATAAAAGAATATCTTGTAAAAATATTGAAGTAAAGAGACAGAACTAATGACATTCTGCAGCTCTCTTCGTCGCGTTTTCCTCGTTGTGAATAGTTCCCCCTCGAAGGGCTGACTGGTCCTTCTCAAGCTATTTATTTAGCTATTGGGGAAAAATACTTGGATAAAAAGAATATCCTGTAAAAATATTGGAGTAGAGAGACTGAAACAATGACATTTTGATGCTCTCTTCGTCGCGTTTTCCTCGTTCTGAATAATTCCCCCTCAATGGGCTGAATAGTAAAACTGATGAGCCCAGTCTCCTGCTGACGTCATCCACCTGTTGGGGACGCTACAGCCCTCTATTGGTAAGCGTGACTAACCGGCAGATTAAAAAACTAATTTCTCGTCATCTGTGCTTTGCTAAATTGTTGTATATAGTCGAATCGTCTCAAAATATGATTCTAATTCACATAATAATGCTATTTAAGACTTTTTTTCTCCTGTTGTATGCTCTTTAAAAATGATCATAAATCTGTAAGTTTCTAAATATGATCATAAATCTGTCATAAATCTCTTTTTCCACTTACTTCATCGAGTAAGGTAGCCACTTCAGTGCGTCGGTATCCAATCCATTCCACTTGTTAATATAGAGAACGCCCACATCATTTCACTCCGCGTTTTCCCTGTGACCTTGCTCACAGTCGGTACCGGGCCGGCAGCATGTGTGTGTGTGTACCTCTGACGCACACAGAGCAGAGTGTGAATGGATGGATGAAGGATGGACATAAGTTTTTCCAAGTATGTGTATCTATCACTGCTGGTAGTAACCGTTAGCTACAGCACCCGACTAACAGCAGAAAGTCCCACGTAATTATTAAACTGACAGCTCCGTGTTTGACAAATAAAAACCTGGCTTGCACACTACAGACAATCTCTGCGCACGTCTTTGTTGTTTTGCGGTCAAAAGTTACATCCCAGCTCTGAAATAACGCCGCTACTTAGCTGCTGCTAGCTATTTAGTCTGAAATGCATTGTGAAGGTCTTGGTTGTTTATAGAATGTGCACTCTTTTTAACATGATTTTTGGGGTGACTTCCTTTTGGAGTATAAGCTGTGTTTCTCACTTTGCGCATAGATGAGTACAGGAGCTGAGCTTATTCACATATGATTATCATCAGTAGATAGTCATAATAATATTTATTATAATCACTCCACAACCTTTATTGACCTGTAGGAGTCAGAGCAGAGTGACCAGAGGTGGGTAGTAACACGTTACATGTACTCTGTTACATTTCCTTGAGTAACTTTTTGAGAAAAAAATGTACTTTAAAAGTAGTTTTACAAAGCCATACTTTTTACTTTTACTTGGGTAGATTTGTGAAGAAAGAACGCCACTCTTACTCTGCTACTTTGGGCTACACAAGAGTCATTACATTTTTAATTTCATAATAATAATGATGAAGGAACTCCAGTGTTCACTACTCAAACTAGGAACTATTTTCTCCACTAGAGGGCAAAGCACTCATGCTCTTTGGATGAATATTGCTTCATTACAGTTTTTTATTTTTTATTTTTAATGATTATTTTTCTTATTTCTTTGACTTAATGTGGTTATGTAATGGGTTATTGTACAGTATCATTATAACAACAGTTCATATAGATACGTTTGTACTGAGAGAAATACCATTGTTTAAAAAAAAAAAAAAAAAAAAAAAAAAACCGGTTACTCAAAATGTTGCTCTTATTCTGCTACTTTGGGCTACACAAGAGTCATTACATTTTTAATTTCATAATAATAATGATGAAGGAACTCCAGTGTTCACTACTCAAACTAGGAACTATTTTCTCCACTAGAGGGCAAACCACTCATGCTCTTTGGATGAATATTGCTTCATTACTTTTTTTTTTTTCTTTTTAATGATTCTTTTTCTTATTTCTTTGATTTAATGTGGTTATGTAATGGGTTATTGTACTGTATCATTATAACTACAGTTCATATAGATACGTTTGTACCGAGAGAAACAAAATGCCATTGTTTAAAAAAAAAAAAAATCTAACAAAAACAAGCGGTTACTCAAAATGTTTTTGGGATGACAACTTTTACTCTTACTTGAGTAATATTATTTTGAAGTAACACTACTCTTACTGACTAAAATTTTTGGCTACTCTACCCACCTCTGAGAGTGACGGACCGATTTGCCAACCTTAAAAACACGGCATTCTTTCATGCTTCCATTTACCAAGTAACTTGCACTTGTAGCCATTTTTCCCTGTTGTTCGACTGTAGTAAAAATACAGAGAAACAACAATAAAAATAATATTGAATAAATTATCAATCTTTGTGAGCTGTTTGGGAAGTTTTGTGCCTGTACACTACGTTCACTTACATCCTGTGCATCTCCCGGGGGCTAAGCCCCCCTGTTCTTAAAACCTAGTGATGCCCCTGGTTACCTTTACTTTCAAACAAATCTGAGATATAAATTACAGTGCTCCCTCGCTACTTCGCACTTCAAACTTCGTGCCCTCAGTCCATCGCTGATTTTTTTTAAAATTTCAATTAAAAAAAAGAAAAATACAGATGAGCCGTCCCGAGCCGATCGCGTAAATCTCACTCTCTCCCTCCCTCCCTCCTCTTTGTTCGTCAGATAGTGAAATAGAGTTGCTTATTAAAGTAAACGATGATTGACAAAGGTTTGATCTTTGCAGAGACTCGACCTTCAAAGCACCGCATGCTTCAATCATCGTTTAACTGTTAAACAGTTGCTGTGGCAACTCACTGTGTATAAGTGAGTAGCTGGACCGGATTTGAGTGGACTCACTCAGCATTTAATACAGACAAGCATTTTTTAAAACATTTTTTTTAATGGATTGGGCGTCTACTTTTTTTCTTGTTTAAAAACAATTTTGTGGGACAGGAATATGTTTAAAACTTATCATAATTATTACATTTAAAGTGCTTAAAAAAGTTTTTTTTTAAATTATACTTGGAGGGGAAAGGTGAAAAACATGTGTTATATGTATCTCTTTTCAATGATAAATTTAAATACCGTAATTTTCGCACTATAAGGCACACCTAAATCTAAGCCTCCACCCACCAAATTTGACACGAAAACGACATTTGTATAATCCACGCTGGACTATAAACTGCAGCTGCCGTCACTGAATTATGGGATATTTACACCAAACGATATTAAACGGTAACACTTCATTAGACAGCGGCATCACACGACTGTCATAAGAACAAATGAATAACCATAATGCTTTGAACCAATTGGCTGCAAAGCTTCATTGCTTCAAGAAGCTTCATTTGGCCATCACTGCTCCCTTGGGGAAGACAGTCAACCTCTGCTTCCACCTGCTGTCAACACTGTTGATGTCCAATATGCCTCCTAGCATGTATTGCAGCACTACATATGTAAATAACAATCGAAATTCATGTTCTGTGCTAATTATTTCTTCAGTTACTGTTCCAGTTGTTTCATTAATTGCTAGTTATGGTATTTGATAACACTTTATTTGACAGTGGCGCAATAAGACTGTCATTAGATAATCATAACTATGACATGACACTGTCATGAGCATTGATTAATGCTTATAACAGATGTCAGTTAGTGTTAAATGGCAAATTAGCTCACTTTTGAATGGAAGTAAGAGATCCAAGCTGGACATAAACGGAGTTAGTAACATAATTTGCCCGATGACACCTAATGACATCAGTCACAAGCATTCAGTAATGCCAATGATAGTGTCATGTCACAAAAATATTATGACGACGCTGTCAAATAAAATGTTACCTATTAACCCAAATAAATCCAGAAATAAGCTGCACTGGACTATAAGTCGCAGGATTCAAAATGAAGGAAAAAAGTAGCGGCTTATAGTCCGCAAATTACGGTATGTACATTGAATTATAAAAAATAATAAAAATTGGGGTGGGGGGGTACTTCGCGGATTTTCACTTATGCGGCGGGTTCTGGTCCCCATTAACCGCGAAAAACGAGGGATCACTGTATACCCCTTTCAATCCAACCTTCATTGTAAAGTGTTTTGCAATTTGCACTGAACAGTAATCTTTGTATTGTTTCAAATGATTTCTTTATGCGGTGAAAGGTTATGCACGTGACACAATTTCTAATCTAATAGAACTTGCTGATTACATTTTGACAGTTTCACAGGTAATTTTGCAACAGCAAAATTGCACTTCATAGTTAAAAAGTTGTCTTTCTCGTTCTACGGGTAGACATGCGTCATTATCCTAGCCCCGCCTTACACAGTTGACAGCCAATAGGATGCGAGAGCCTGGTCATTTGTCAACAACTATTCTGCGAGGAAGCCAAACATCATTTGCCATCGTACATTTATACAAATATCGTTTTCGACATATTCCTGTGTAATTTTTTCCCCTTTCTCTTTTCGGAACAAGACTGCGTTGAAAAAATAAACTAATAAATTGTAGTCAGTCAGCTACAGTTATGAGAGTTGGCTAGTTAGCCACTACGTAGCTGGTGTTGTGAAGACGGGCTGCAGGCAAGTAAGCAGTTTTAGCGTGCCCGGCAATTCAAACTATACGCCTTATTTAAACGCGTCCAAATAGTCTGGTCCGGAGACAAAAGGCCATCCAGTCAATACCCTGCAATGGATCCTTTTGACTATAACAGTACAGGTAAGCACGACGTCTATCTACTGTACGTGTAATTTACAGTAACATGACAGCATGCTAACATTGCAAGCAAGCTCGCTAATAGTAACTATTCATGAGTGACATTGACCCGCGGACACATGTTGAAGGGTAAATTAGACTTTTTGTTTTTTCAAACGAAACTGCTGAAACTTAACGAGTTGAGTGATTTCGAAGCAACCCAGACGCAGTCGGAAACCACCAGTCAACCAGGGTTTGATATTAGCTCATGGCGTGTTGAACAGATAAGTCGTGCTCATCTCTGCTTTGCCTACCAGCAGCAGACAGCTCATCGATAACCTCTGCTGTTGGCCTAATTCCACTAGGAAGTTATTGACATAAACATTTTGTAAGTTAGATGTCAGAAGATGAGCGTCGTTTGATGCTTTATGGTATCATTGGATCACAATGCTCTTCTTTGTTGTTATTTTGGGAAATAACCCGAATTACCTTTTGTGAGTCACTTTATATTAGTGCAGTGGCGCCTCCAGAATTTTTTCATAGGGGTGGCCAGATGGGGCCTCTTAAAATCTTGGGGTGGCCAAAACTAAAAGCTATAATTTCAGGTTTTCATTATATTATTGCAGCAAAAAGGTAGGGGAAAACTATCAGAAAGACTTAAGGACACGGCTACTGATATACTTTTGTGTATTGTGTAATATTTAAAGTTACTAATGATTTAATGTGCATAATCGTAACTGTCCAGTCAGCATTTTGAGTTCCACAACAGATAGATAGATAGATAGATTTACAGACTCAAGGTCCAAGCCACACAACACAAGGGAACGAACCATACAAAACTAAAAAACAACATAACAATAAAAGAAGGTAAACTACAGTGATACAAAAATTAGGCCATCTATTGGCCCAGTTTTAAAAGGCACCTATTCCAGTGCTTCCAGAACAGTGACAAGCAGCGAGTAGAAGTATGCAAAATGTTTGTCAGTCCCCAGACAATCACATTTTCAGAACATTTCAAACGATGAATAAAATTAAACATTAGCACCCTTAGAAGGGCCTGGAGAGTATTCACCCGAGCAGAGGCACTGCGCACCATCTACACAATAAAATCTAAACAATAATTCTGTTTTATTGTGTCATGTACAGTATATATTAGGCATAAGGTGTACATTTAACTAGGGCTGTCAAACGATTAACATCTTTAATCGAGTTAATCACAGCTTAAAAATTAATTAATCGTAATTAATCGCAATTCAAACCATCTATAAAATATGCCATATTTTTCTGTAAATTATTGTTGGAGTGGAAAGATACGACGGATATATACATTCAATATACTGTACATAAGTACTGTATTTGTTTATTATAACAATAAATCCACAAGATGGCATTAACATTATTAACATTCTTTCTGTGAAAGGGATCCATGGATAGAAAGACTTGTAATTCTTAAAGGATGAATGTGATTTTGTATATTGTGACTAAATATTGCCATTCGTGCAATTCGTGAATGAGTCGAACTGCTAATGCGTTAATTGCGCTTAATATTTTCACGTGATTAATTTAAAAAAAATAATTACCGCCCGTTAATGCGATAAATTTGACAGCCCTACATTTAACAAAACAAAATAAATGCATTCATTTGTGATGAAATGCATAACTGATGCTACAACAATCTAACGATATTCTGGCAAGTGGGGTGGCCAACCAATTTATAGGGGTGTTGTAGCACTAATAATTAGTGCTACAACAATTAATCGATTAATTCGAGTATTCGATTATAAAAAAATATTCGAATTTAGGGCTGCAGCTATTGATTATTTTAGTAGTCGATTAATCGATGAACTATTTAGTTCGATTAATCGAGTAATCGGATCGGGAACACTAAGAATTAAAATACCTGGGATGAGCCTCAAACAGTATAAAAAATAAATATATGAGGATCTATGTACAACAAAAGAACAATTGGCTAACTTACATAGCAAAAATCTGCTAACTTAAATGCTATAAAATGCTAACTTTTTTTTTTAAATGCTCTTAACAAATAGTTCAGACTCAGATTCCCACAAAAAACTGTTAAATATACAGCACCTATAAACTTAATTACGGATGCATTAAAAAAGATTTGCCCAAAAGAAAACTTTGATTACGTTGGTCTGAACAGGGAGCAGTTGGATTCAGCCATGTGAAATGAGGCAGACCAGAGGGCAGTGTATCCACCCTAATCAATAAAACTAAATGTAAACACTTTCAAAATAAATCTATAAAACGCCACTGTAATGAAACAAATACTCGAAGCAACAAAATTTAATTCGAGTATTTTTTTCTAATCGAATACTCGAGTTAGTCGATTAATCGTTGCAGCACTATTCGAATTAAATTTTGCTGCTTCGAGTATTCGTTTAATTAAAATGGCGTTGTAATGGTTTGTTTTGAAAGTCTTTGCATTTAGTTGTATTGATTTGGGTGGATACACTGCCCTCGAGTGTGCCTCGTTTCACATGGCTTAATCCAGCTGCTCCCTGTTAAGACCAACATAAGCTAAGCATAAGTTTTTGTGTGAGCTAATGTTTTTTTTTAAATGCATTTGTAATTTAGTTTATAGGTATATTTAGCCATTTTTTGTGGGCATACGTGTTTAAACAATTTATTAAGAGCATGGTAATACAAACAAAACAAAATGGCATTTTAGTAGCATTTTATAGCATTTAAGCTAGCGGACTTTTGCTATGTAAATTAGTCAATTGTTCTTTTGTTGTACATAGATCCTTATGTATTTATTTATTTATTTATTTATTTATTTTATATCGTTTGAGGCTCAGCTCAGGTATTTTAATTTATGTTCCTTATCTGATTACTCGATTATTCGAACTAAGTAGTTCATAGATTAATCGACTACTAACATAATCGATAGCTGCAGCCCTGCTTTATATACAGTACAGGACAAAAGTTTGGGCACACCTCATTCAATGCTACGCAAATGAAGGTCCCAACTCCCAACCCTATTGATCTTCTTTTCCCTAAAAAAAGCCATGCCGGCGAAGTCAAAACCATTTTAGGTGACTCCTTCTTGAACCTCATCAAGAGAATGGCAAGAGTGCGCAAAAAAAGTAATCAGAACAAAGAGTGGCTACTTTGAAGATACTAGAACAGTTGATCTTAACCTGGGTTCGATCGAACTCGAAGGGTTCGGTGAGTAAGTCTAAGGGGTTCGGCGAAGGTTAACAATACTCATACTCTAACTAAAGGCAAAGTGTCATTTTAGACTAGGTTTTGGACTGTTTTGACCCCAATTTACAGGCTTTATTCAATTTTTTTCAACTGCTAGCCCTCTTTAGTTAATGGGAGTAGAAACTGGTTTGCTCAGTGGAAGGTTGGCACTTGGTATGTAAGAAGTATAACAGACCTACAGGTAGCGTAGACCGCACAGATAATTTTTAAAAATTGCATGATTTTACACCATGAAAATAGTATGTGATGTAAAGATGGGACAATAAAAAGGGAATGATTACAGTACATTAGGGCTGCAGCTATCGAATATTTTAGTAGTCGATTAATCGATGGACGGTTAGTTCAAATAATAGAGTAATCGGATATGGTACATGAAAAATTAAAATACCTGAGCTGAGACTCAAACGGTATTTTGTAAAAAAAAAAAAAAAAAAAAAAGTGAGGATCTATGTACAACATAAGAACAATTTGCTAACTTACACAGAAAAAGTCAGCTAGCTTAGATGCTATAACATGCTACAGTTTTTTTCTTTACAATGCTCTAAACAAATGGTTTAGACACATATTCCCACAAAAAACGGCTAAATATACTTATAAATTAAATTATGAACACATTAAAAATGAATGAATAAAAAACATTAGCTCAAACAAAAGCTTATGTTGGTCTTAACAGGGAGCAGTTGGATTCAGCCATGTGAAAAGAGCCAGACCAGAGGGCAGTGTATCCCCCCTAATCAAACAAAATGCAGACACTTTCAAAATAAACCAGTACAACGCCACTTTAATTAAACGAATACTCTAAGCAACAAAATTTAATTCGAATATTTTTTTCTCATCGAATACTCGAGTTAATCGATTAATCGTTGCAGCAGTACAGTACATGAAAACAAAAAAAGGAACAGTGTGAAATGAACTGAGTTTTAATTTCATTGTCCAACGTGAAAAATCAACAGCAAAAGGAAAAATTATTTGTCATAAATTTAGAAATATTTGAACAGGAATTTAGGTAGATCATAGGTTGCTAGCTAAGCTATATCAGTTTTAAACTTGAAAACAATTAAAAAAATATAAATAAATTCCTAAAGGTTCGGTGACTACACATGTGACACTCATGGGGTTCAATATCTTTGGCAAGGTTAAGAACCACTGTATTAGAATAATATACATGTTTTTAGTTATTTCACCTTTTTTGCTAAGTACAAAATTCCACACTTCATAGTTTTACTACCTCCAGTGAGAATTTGCAATGTAAATTGTCATGAAAATCAAGAAACCGCACGAATAAGAAGGTGGGTCCAAGCTTTTAGCCTGTACTCTAAATGTTGCACAATAATGGTCAACTTAAAAACAATACCTTACCACTTCTTTTGGCCGAATGGAATGCAACAAAGTGCTGAAAACAGGTGGTGAAGTGAAAGTTTGACTCCAAAATGCTTTAAAAGATGTAAAACTATTGTTTACTTAATGTAATAACAAATCAATGTGTAATGACACATTCATCTCCAGTAACTTGAATCTCTTTACTTGACACCTATGTGTAAAGGGAAGTTAACCTACAACCCCCCCCCCCCCCCCCCAAAAAAAAACAGATAAAAACCACAAAAACAGCTTTAACTCATCGTAATGCTTAAAATGTGGTTATGATTTTACTTGCAATCTATACTTTATCATTCTCTAAAACTACCCTTATAACATCAGTTAAGGTCTGTGTGTCCACAAAAAAGTTAAAGGAAGAAGTATTAATCCTTTGCCTGCTCTCAATTTGTAAATGCATTTAAACACCAATTTTTTTGTGGTACTTGAGAGATGTACAGGGAGTCACCAGGTTCTGACGTACCGGACTTACTCGATTTTGACTTTACCACGCCAGAGTTTCGTCCGCCATTTTGTCTCCAGTCATTTTTTTTAAGTCACATAAACAGTACCTTATTTTACTTTATTACATTGACATGTTCTGTCCTCACTAAACGTGAAGTTGTTCAGCTTTACAGACAGCAAACAAGGCAATTGCGCTTTTTGAGGTTTTTTACTTCCTTTACTTTTGACAATTTGTAAAGCTGTAACACACATATGTACACTTTTGTTCAAAATGACACACATTTTAACTATAAAACACTTGACACAAAGCAATTGATGTTCAAATGTCCATCTAGTCTGTCAATATGTAAATTTAGTAGATTAAATTACGCTTATTTTCCTAACAAACGCTAGCTAGCTTAAACGCTACGAATGCTAAGGTATTTACAATTCTCATTGCAAATTACTCACACGTAACCACAAATTGTAGCTGTAAATTTAATTACAAATGCATACACAGACAAATATTAGCTGAAACAACTTACAGCTTTATGTGAGCCAAACCAGAGCGCAGCAATCCTTTATCCATGTCAGATGTCTGAGTCTGCTTCTCAGTCATACAAGGCGACAGTCCAGCCAGACCCAACACTGCCACCAGAGCGCAGTATATCCTCCATCATTAAACAAAATACAATACTTTTGGACTTTTTGGATAGTTATTTTGAGATTTAGGGGTAGTTAACGTGTTGATTCCGACTTACGTGGAAATTTGGGTTACGTCGCCAGCGTAGGAGCGGAACGTAACCTCGGGACTACCTGTAGTTACCCATACCATTTCCAATGACTGCTTTTTTTAAATTTGCTTCTTCTTTATTGGGATTACACATTACACGCCCCTTATCTGTTTTAGGATGAGAGTATGAAGACAATACCGATGCTTATGTGTCAAAATGTGCATTAAAGCGCTCCAGTTACATATTAAACCTTAGTTTTAGTGCTGCAACGATTAATCGATTAAGTTGAGTATTCGATTAGGAAAAAAAGATTCGAATTAAATTTTGCTGCTTCGTTTATTCGTTTAATTAAAGCTGGGTTGTAATGGTTCATTTTGAAAGTGTTTGCATTTAGTTTTATTGATTTGGCTAGATAAACTAACTGCCCTCTGGTCTGCCTCCTTTCACATGGCTGAATCCAGCTGCTCCCTGTTAAGACCAACATAAGCTAAGTTGTTGTTTGAGCTAATGTTTTTTTTAATGCATTCGGAATTTAGTTTTTTTGTGGGAATGTGTGTCTGAACGATTTGTTAAGAGCATTGTAAAGAAGAAAAAAAGAAAAACATTAGCATTTTATAGCATTTAAGCTAACGGACTTTTGCTATATAAGTTAGCCAATTGTTCTTTTGTTGTACATTGATCGTCATTTATATTTTTATACCATTTGAGGCTCAGCTCAGGTATTTTAATTTTTCATGTTCGTTATCCGATTACTCGATTATTCGAACTAACTAGTTTATCGATTAATCGTCTACTAAAATAATCGATAGCTGCATCCCTACTTAGTTTGATGTCACATATGTCACATAGTCACATTCGTTACTGGCCAGACATCATTATTCGATTTAGGTTATCAAATGGATTGGGTGCATGTGTTACTACATTGACTAATATTGAATTAGGAAACTAAACATGACCGCTTTTGTTCAGAAAATGAGTAGTGAGGGAAAAAACCCTTCCAAAGAATTTGATGTATTGACAAGACAAGGCACGTTTTGTGCCACTGTCACAATGCAATGCAGGTTTGTAAGAATGCATGCGTTTGTATCTTTGGTAGCATGTGACATGAGCAGATAATACATTCCCATTGCATTCTTAGTATGATTAGTATGATGCCCGTAGAACTGTTTTGGAGAAAAAACGTCCAAGTCACTATATCAGCGGCACATACACTATGTACAGTTATGAACACATGCAAAGTAACAGGAAATTGTACTGCAAGATGTTCGATCATAGGAAGCTGAGGTTGTGCTTTATGAAATCAGATGGCTTCACAAAACACATGCGATCTGTGTCAATCTAAAAGAAACAAAGACAATTCTGCCATGACTGGCTCCCCACAAAAAAATGGAGAAATTTTGGTGCGGATGCAGAGAAAGGTACAGATACAGTACAGAAAATACTGTAGTTTTCAGCCAACAAGTTCTTATGAAAAGTTTGAAGGCAATTCCTAAGCATTCGTTCCCTGACTGCAGTTAGATAGGCAGTGACAACTTGACAGGTAAGGTAAGAGTTGTTTGTGTAACAACGTTTTCCACAAGGGAATAAAAGAAGGGCAAACAACAATAAAACAAGAATGTGATCCTTAGGCAGGCCAACCAAAGTTAATGCGGCAAAAGGCAAAACCATTTTCAGACACTCATATTTCACAACAGCTTTCATTTCCTATTGTAAATCATGTTACTTCCTTGTTTCCATCTGCTGCAGAGCGAGCCAGCCTACCAAGAAACATGATTGAGAACAGCATGTTTGAAGAAGAGCCTGACATTGTGGACCTGGCCAGAGACTCAACAGCATATCCAGTACATTCCTCGCATTTTAACCTACTATATGGCATTAATCAAAATTTAGCCACTTTAACGCGTTATGGTGCACTAATTTAGCTGCCAGTGATGGTGCTAGACTCCCAAACCATTTTGACTAGGAGAGCTGCAAGCAATCATTTGCTATCAGCCTCTCTTAGTCAAAATGGATTGGGCGTCTAGCTCCGTCAAAGGCACTGGAAGATGAGCATTCACACCCAGTCTTCCAACTTTAAATGCATTTAATGTCTATCGTTGTCAATGGCAGACAATGAGTTAAATACAATGAAAAAAAAAATCCAAGCAAAATTAGAGTGTTATTGGGGGCCATAACCAAAGTCTATTTATGTTTTTATTAGTGCTGTCAAATTTATCACGTTAACGGGTGGTAATTAATTTTTTAATTAATCACGTTAAAATATTTGACGCAATTAACGCATGCGGGGAATGACCCGCTCATGCATTGCATCAAACAGATTATAATAATTATTATTATTATTATTTTTTTTTTTTTGCACATTGAGAGCTAGGAGGCAGCAAAATGCGAGTGGACACAGGCGTTCATTGGACCGCGCCGTTTGTTGGCATAAGCTTTGCAACTCTTTCACAACAAACATAACTATTGTGGCGAGCGACAGAGGGAAGAATGACAGGAGATGATCTTTTTCTTAATACACTGCATTGAACACAACGCAGAACATATACTATTTGCAGCCACCACTGACAGTCATGGTTGCCCAACTTCCCATCATGCATTTGGGCGGAACAGTTAAGTCGCTACAGTATCATTTAGTGAAAGCACAACAAAAATAATATTCCTATCTCTCAAAAAAAATAATGTTCACAAAAAGAAAAGCGCTTATTGCAAAGAGAACTGGCATTCCCAATCAAAATAGCTATGCAAAATACACATAAAACTTACTCAGACTTTGGTCAAACTGTTTAGCTCAACAAATACACTAGATGGCAATATTTAGTCACAATATACAAACTATCAGTGGTCTCGTACGTTGTGAAGTCAACACTCAAATGAACGTAAGGTACAATGAACCCGGAAACTACGGTGTCAGTCGAGGGGCAAAACGCACTCGTTGGCTAGATCTCTAATTAATTTAAAACTCTCCATTGGCACCTTGTGGTGTATTTTAATCACTACCTTACGTAGTTAAAGACACTGTGGAAGAACGGCAGCCATGTGACGTCCCGTTTGGCGACGTCAACAATGGCGAGCTATTAGGTTTTTTTTAATTGAAAATTTAACAAATTTTATTAAAACGAAAACATTAAGAGAGTTTTTTTTTTTTTTTTTTTTTATAAAATAAACATAACTTGTACTCACATTTATCTTTTAAGAACTACAAGTCTTTCTATCCGCGGATCCCTTTAACAGAAAGAATGTTAATAATGTTAATTCTATCTTTTGGATTTATTGTTATAATAAACAAACACAGTACTTATGTACAGTATGTTGAATGTACTGTATATATCCGTCTTGTGTCTTATCTTTCCATTCCAACGATAATTTACAGAAAAATATGGCATATTTTAGAGATGGTTTGGATTGCAATTAATTACGATTAATTAATTTTTAAGCTGTGATCAACTCGATTAAAAATGTTAATTGTTTGATAGCCCTAGTTTTTATTCATTTAATTCTTTTTTAAATTCATTATCGATTACTGTAATATATAAAAATAATGATTAATAAATAAAAAAAATAATATGATTGTGAACTCTCTCCACATATGTGGACATTACGCTTTGGGTCATGTATGCCACACTTGTATACAAAATGTTAAGATTGAGGCTAGACATGTGCTGATCAACGTTTCAATGTATACCGTGGTATGAAAACATCAAGGTTTCAAAACCGCAAACATTTTCCGTCATACCTTCCCTAAGGTATTAGCTATATTTTACCCTTAAAATGCAGGGAGAAATCCCGTGCTTGTAGCTGCAAGGCTAAACCCTCCCCCACCGGTTATTGCTCAGTTTCAGTGAGTCAGCTGTGCCACACGATAGAGGAGGTGAAACTCCTGATTTTTTTTCCCCCATCAAAGAAAAACAAAATCGCTGGTATGGGAATACTTCGGCTACAGAAAAGTTACAAACAGCCGCGACTTAGAGGAGAAGGAAAACATGTTTGCGGAGGGTGGCTGCCGAGGAGGCATGATTTCACATTTATACAAAATTAAAGGTTAGTAAACACTGTCATGAAGGTTTCCTAACAGCTATGAGAGTTAACTCCAGCATGTTTAGTGTGTCTAGCAGTAGTAAAACATGGAGTTTTTTCTCTCTGGCAACTGTCTGTGTTGAGAAATCGAGTGTTACAATACCGTGAAACCGTGATATTTTGGCTTAAGGTTATCATACCGTCAGAATATCACACCGGCACATGCCTAATTGTGGCCTAAAAGAGCCAAAATATGATGTCCTCATATGTGGACGCCAGCTTTACGTCATTATTATTATTTTTTAATTAATATACCAATAATAGTCACTTGCCCAATAAAGGGTCAAGTACATCTGCACATCTAAATCAGTCCAATGTAACTAGCCAATGATACTACCTTAAAAAATGAAGAAATAAAATACAGTACATCTGAAATATAATTGGTAATAATAGAAACATATTTAAAAATAATACAAAGCTTGAGTATTTGTCTTAAAAAAAACTTCAACCTGTTGGAATTACATTCAAACTTATAGCTGAATTAATACAATTATTACTGTGCCAATTAAAGTTCAGTTTAAGTTCTCATTTTTAAATTTACAGTAGTTCTTACAGAAGACTTCAAGAGATAGCTCATGCCTCCTTAATTTTGTCTTCATTGAGTCAATAGCTGCTCATCTTTGCACTGTGCTTTCAGACCTTTCCGGCTCTTGACCCAGATGAAGCCGTGTACGAGCCTCGCAGCTCTCGGCTATTGGTCCGAGGGCTAGGAGAGAATGATGCAGATGATGATGAAGAGGACTGTGAATCTTCAGCCAGACTTCTGGGCATGTCCTTCATGAACCGCAGTGCCAACCAGAGATCAAACCCCTCTCCCTACATCAGACAAACTCCACCTAGGTAGGAGGATTTTGCTACTCAATAGCTTTTTAATAACACTGCTGATTTCTGACTACTTAGATATATTATAGAGACTTTTGCTACTTCTCCTGTTTCCCAGATCATGTTCAGCACCCTCAGCTCGCACCATGGTTGTTTGTGTGCTATTTCTAGCCATAGTGGCCTCCACGACTATGGTTTTGTACTTTTTGCCCGGTTGCAACTTTACAAAGGTAAGTAAAATGCACTGAATATGAGTATTCCTAAATGTTAGATTCCTCAGTTTTCATATGTCATTCTCATTGGCTGGGCGATTGGCTGGTTGACCAAAAAGCACCAAAAAGTCATGAAAACGGATGGCTGGACTCTTGGTATCAACCATATCTCCAAAAAAATCTTCCTTTTTGCAGAGGGGATGCCCTGAACAACAAAACAATACGTCAAACAGCACTGATGGTGAACTTTTCCCTTGGGCACAATATCAGCTCCCCCGTAGTGTACGTCCTCTCAGCTATGACCTCACATTGAGTCCTGACTTCAGCACCATGGAGTTTAGTGGCTACACTGTTATCAACATGATTGTACTTCACAACACCAAGCGGATTGTCCTGCACAGTGCTAATCTCAACATTACCAAAGCTACATTCAAGGTGAGATTTGTTTTGAATTTATCCAACCAAATGACTTGAGTTTAAAAAAACAGTGACATACAATCAATCATTTTTACATTGCTCTGGTCATCCAGTGTCAGTGGTGTGATCCAAAGCTGGTCCCAATCCTGAATATATGGAGGTGGGGGATGGTACTAATTTGGACAAATACAGCGATTAAACAAATGAATAACTAGTAGTGTGACATCTCATGGGAAAAATGGAAATTAAGAACAACTGTATGTATGGGGAGTTCTGAATTTGCCCAGAACAGGACTGATGCAATAACGCCCATGTTTCAGTGCAAACATTTTAAATAGTACCTATTTCTCGCTAAATTCTCACGAGATTGCGTTGTTTAAAAGAGAAGTAGGGATTTCTCGATCCGATCACGTGATCCGAAATTGGGCCGATCAGGCCATTTTTCAGAGGATCGGAATCAGGTGGAAAGAATCGGGTTTTGAATTTATGCCATGCATATATTAAAAAAAATACTGGTAGTCCCTGGGTTGCGAACAAGCTCCGTTCCTATGCTGGCAATGTAAACCGAATTCCCGCGTAAACCGAAATTAATCCTTTAAGTACCCCTAAATCTCAAATAACTATGAAAAAAGCCCAAAAGTATTGTATCTTGGTTAATGATGGAAGACACGCTGCCCTCTGGTGGCAGCCTTGGATCTAACTGGACTGTCTTCTCGTCTGACTGAGCAGCAGACTCTTCTGACATGGATAAAGGACAGCTGCGCTCTCGTTTGGCCCAAATAAAGCTGTAAGTTGTTTCAGCTAATATACGTTTGTGTATGCATTCGTTATTAAGTTTAGAGCTACAGTTTGTGGAGTTATGCGCAAGCGATTTGCTATGAGAATTGTAAATACGTTACCATTTGTAGCATTTAAGATAGCGGACTTTTATTAGGCAAATCTTAATTTACTAAATTTACATATTGATCAGACTAGATGGACATTTGAACATCAATTGTTTTTTGTCAAGGGTTTTATTGTTAAAATGCGTGCCATTTTGAACATAAGAGTACAAATGTATGTTACAGCTTTACAAATTATCAAAAGTGAAGAATGTAAAAAGCTTTAAAAACCACAATTGCCGTGTTTGCTGTCTTTTAAGCTGAACAACTCAACGTTTTGTGAGGACACAAAGAACACCTCATATTAATAAAGTAAAAAATGGCATATTGTGAGGTACATTAAGGTACTGTTTATGCCACAAAAAAGAAAAACTGGAGACAAAATGGCAGACGAGACTTCGGCATCGTAAAGTCGAAATCACGTAAATTGAGTACGTCGTAACCCGGGGACGAACTGTATAGACCCTAATCACCAACGTCACAGAATGGCGTGTCGCTGTATCCGGCCGCCATATTGTCTGTCATTGTTTATCCGTATTCTCAATGGTTTCAATTTGTCGTGCAATTTATAGTGCAATTCATGGAAGCCCCGGTGCTTTCAGACGCTGTAAACTCATTGGATGCGTTGCATAAAAGGCGTTATGTGGAAAAGCTTCAGTCTATCCATTCGCCAGATCCATATTTGATGCCTAAATCGATATTTTTCGACACGCTGTCTTCGCCCTTTCTGCCTGACATCTGCTACCCTGATATCTACAACTATCTTGTCCACACAAAATCAGCCTATTCTCATAAAAGTTTGCAAAACTTTAAGAGCAGCACTCTAAGCAACATTACCCCGTGTGACCCTTTACTTCCAATGTTCTAAAATGGCGACAATCAATAAAAAAAAAAGTTGACTGCGATGGCCGACGCTTCAAGGATAGGTGGATATTGGACTATTTCTTCAATAAAACATGCAACAACTGTGTCTGCCTCATTTGCAAAGAGACAGTCGCTGTTTTCAAAGAGTTCGATGTGACGCGATAATGATATCACCGAACAAGACACGCTGACATGTACGACAACATTAGAGGGAAGATACATAGCGAGAAATTATAGCAACTTGATGCTAGTTTAATTTCACAGCAGCAGTATTTCGCAAGAGCCCGACTGTCGAAAGAGAACGCCACAAAGACGAGACTGTTGAAATTATTAATTAAAAAAAATAATAAAGCAAATGTGACACACAGAAGGGCTTGCTAAAATGTGTTGAAATATATTGTTCTATGTAAATCAGCCAAGGTAGCCCCCCGCATTTTTACCACACCAAATCTGCCCCCTTTGCAAAAGGTTTGGACACCCCTGTTTAACTGATGATCCGTAGACAAGGCCAGCTTCTTTCACTTGGTACCAGCTAAATATTATTCAAAATGTAATGATGGTGGAAGAAATAAGCATCTTGAATTTGAAACTGTATGTTGTCGGCGATTAGCCTCGCAATGATCTTAATTGTGATTGTCAGCCCAAAACCCTCTAAATATATATTAAATGCATCTTACCAGATATAAAATGACTACTACATAATCTGTGGTAATCGTTTGGAGCCCAGTTTTCTCGTCGAATTGCAGCAGTCCATCTCGCTCTCCTCTCCAGGTCTCTCGGAATACAGTAGAACTTCAAGTCTATCTTCTCTGTTATTGCAACCAACCGCCACACACGCCTTCACCATTTAGATTATTAATGTTAACGAGCAGAAAAACACGCCATAATAGGAGGAATTTACGTAGCGATAATGCGTCTACACGACGAGTTGACGGACAATATGGCGCAGAGGCGTGGTTGTGACGTCATGCGAGTAGGGTCTATTGTGGTGGCTAGAGTAACCATGATTTAGAGTCAGTTAACATTTTACAATACATTACTGCCACCTTGTGGTCATAATAATTCACCGCATCCACCATGTGATGCAGTTTGGAACACATGCTCATTCACTTTCACAGTACACGACCTGTAGGTCGCATTGACGCTGTTGAGTGCTTTCTGTTACGTTTCTGCCTTGGAAACTACAGTCTAAGTATTTTACAGCTATAGCAACCTGTTAACAGTGGCACAGGAAGTGGGGTGCTGAGGGTGCTGCAGTGCCCCCTGGTGTTGGAGAGAAAAAACATGTTTTGGGTAGGTTTTTTATGTTGGTTTATTCAAAATGAATGAATAAATAAATAAAACATATACAAACAATAGCGTACTGTATTTAACTTTGGGAATTAAATATGTGTGTTGAAAATTTTTTTTGTTTAATAACACCACCTGACACCTTGCTTGTTACTGGGTCACGTTAAATAAGGCGCTATTGGAACGGAAAAGTAAACTGTTCACAGAGGAGGCGTTAACATGGCACAAAAATTAATTAGCGATTTTTCTTTACAAAAGCAGCAACACTTTCTAAAATTCAATTTGAGGTAAAAAATGAATATGATTGTCCTTTGGTGTCTTCATATAGGAAGGACATGCTTGCATTGTAGCCATATTATTATTATTTGTTGCTGTTGAGCTGCCGCCGTGCAGAGCGCTGTTGGATATTCATGTGCAATTTATTTTAGTGTTGTGAAAAAGGGATGTTAAACCAAGGCTTAGTGGCCCTTTTAGTTTTTAAATGTGTTCGCGTGTCATTGCGCCTTCTAGCTGCGGGGATTTGCATTATAATAAACGAGCGCTTTTAATTACAAAAAAAAAAAACCTCCAACACACAGTCGGTGAAATAAAACACTGTCTTTGTAGTAGCCTAGTAGTAGTATGTAATGTGTACTGCCATTGTGCACGCCTTGAAAGGAAAAAACATGCCAGCATGACAAATTTGGACCGAAACCGCTGTTTTTGGATGGGAAAAACTAAAAAAGATCCTCAGCACCTCCTGCTGTGAGTGACATCTGGCGCCCCATGCTTGTTATGATGTAGTTTATGTGTGTTTATGAGTAAAAGCTACATGAAAGAAATTTGTCGACAAATCTTGCTGTATGGAAGCTAACCTATTCCGTACTTATAGCTTGTAGCTCAAGTGAAGTATTTGTGTACTGGCGTTTATTGTGCAGTTGTGTTAAATGCATGCAATTTTACAATTTCACAAACTTAAACAAATTACTTCATATAAAAAAAAAGAAAAGAACAAGCCTGGTGTTTTATTGAAGGACATACAGTGTTAGCTGGCTATCGGGCAGTGGACAAGGAAACGCACTGTATTGGGCAGTACAATTACATATATTTTTATTTTTTAAGAGCTAAAAAGAATCAAAATAATATAGTACAATACTGTAACATAGGGGTGTGACAAAATATCGAAATGGTGATATATTGTGATACTTTGTACAGCAAAAGGTTATCGATATGCTCCTGCAAGAATCGAGATATCATTTTAAAGAGGTGTCAATGTCAAAAAAAAAAAAAAAAAAAAGGAACCAACAAGTTGCTACCAAAATCTTCCACCATAATATTGTCTCAGTTAACCTTAATGCTGCTTTGATGGTTCTGGACACTCAATCCATTTAGACTGGGAACGTTCGTTCATTCGAAACCAGAGCATTTTCAGGGCATTTATAGGTCACTTGCTGTTCATTTTAGGGCATTTCTAGGTCATTTCCTGTTGAGTTTGAGTCACTGCCTATTTATTTGGGTGATTCCCAGGTCTGTAATACAAAATGAACAGGAAGTGACCCATAAAATACCCCAAAATCAACAGGAAGTAACTGAAAATCAACAGGTAAATAAATGACCTTAAATGGCCCAAAATTACCTCATTGCCTGGCATTGGCTGCTACTGACGGCCATAGACAGTCAATCTGTTTGAAGTGGGAGGGATGGCAGTTCAAATGATTTGGACTTCTACTAGTGATAAACCCATTCAAATTCACAGCAGAAGCTTGTTTTTCTGTTTATTAGTTATTTTTAGAATATCCTAGAATGATTTCCTGACCAATGTGTCGATAATCGTTGTATCACCATTAGAGGCGTGCAAAATTTCCGATTCTTAGATTATTCGCGCATCGGCCGTGGAAGATTCGAGAACGATTCACAAACATCCAAATTACGATTATTGAATTATACCAGGTAAAGCGGAAATAAAACGCAGTCGGCCGTCAGCCGCTACAAACACTCCAGACGTCCAGTTGCTAGTTGCTACAAACATACGGCAACATCCGGCTATGGTAGATATCACATATATCTAGACTAGATGTAAATAGACAGACTTTCCAGCGCTAGTAGACAGGCGCCATCTTAAAGCAGTAGACTTCTCTAGAAGGCTCTGTTGTAGAGAACCTAATTACTTTTTATCTAAAATACCCCTAAATCGGCAAAATCTTGACTTGAATCTATCTTTAAATGATGAAACAGTTTTAAAACTTTCACATGTTGAAAGTAGACATGAGGGAAATTATGGAACAATGGGCGCAATTTGAACAACTTTAACGGTTGATTCACAACATTAAATTAATTGAATGTAGTTTAAAGCTGCTGTTACAGAATGGGATTTTATTTACTGTTTTTAACCAGTAACTTGATACTGAAGTAGTAGTTTGGTTTATTTAGCCTGAGAGGATTTTTGAACAATTATGGAACAAATATACAAAACATTAAAAAAAAAAATTTTTTTAAATGGGGGGAGGGGGGGCATCTATAATCGATTTATAATCGAATCGGAGTCTCTGAATCGTAATCGAATCGTTAGGTGCCCAAAAATTCCCACCGCTAATCACCATATCGTCAGATCATCGTTATCGTGAGCTTTGTATCGCAAACCGTATCGTATCGTGAGGTACCAAGACGTTCCCACTCCTACTGTAACATGTTTGAAACTTTTGTTGGGAAAAAAATGGTATCGGCAGATTCTCAAAATCAGGTGACTCCGATGCAAAAATATGTGACTGGGACAACACTCGTTAGAACAGTTTAATAGGAACAAACAGTTTGTTGCTGTGTGGTCTGCTTCAGTAGTTGTTAACTTGTTGCTTTCTCTCTTCCAGCTTGGTGATGAGGCGAAAACTGATGTCACCCTACTGGAGAATAAGACAAGGGAGCAGATAGCTGTTAAATTCCCTGAAGAGCTGAAGGCAGGCCAGCATTGTGTGCTGACTCTGAATTACACAGCCAGGCTATCTCACACCTATGATGGTTTCTACAATAGTTCCTACATAGATCATTCTGGAAAGAAAAGGTACACCAAGCTATGAGTTTTTTCCCACAGTAAAACCCTCTAAAATATTTATCTTCGGATATAACCCTCTAAACTATTTAATTCTGTAACATGTACGGACTTACCATCAATTAACATTGTAATATTTGTAGCTGTCATACAAAACCAAATATTTATACTGCTCACCATTTGATGATTTGTTAAACTAGCACGTAGTGGAAGCAGCACGATATTTGCAGAGTGAAAGTTGCACGTTTTGTATAGGTATTTGCGTTGGAATTAATTAGTGTGTAGTGGTACGTCGTAATTTTACTACAATTCATTTAGACAGTGTAGTTAAACCCTTGAGTTCAAAATGTTAAATTCACAAAACTTTTATTAATCCTGCAGACAATATTTTACAAAATTACCAATATTGTTATAACAATATTGTTCAAAAAGTAAAATAAGTAGTTAACCAGTCTAAATCTAATTAAAATGGTAGAAACAATAAAACACAAACGCAGACCCACAGAGTATGCTTTTTTACAATTATATTTATTTTGTACGGAATCTACCGAATGAGAGTAGATTTCCTCCTTTCACCAGGAGAAAAATGACTGCAGTTTTCTGTTCTTTAGTAATCAGCAAACAAAAATAAATTTAACAATTTTTAGTTATTGTAATGTGACTTGATGTTAAAATAAGCGCGGCCATGAAATTACAGATATCTGCAATTCAGACATACACTATCTGTAATTCATCTGGGAGAATAACAAAATTGTAGATATCTGTAAGTCCATTAAAATCCTCTTAATTGATTTAAATTCTAGTTAGTAATAGCTACAACCAATGTTCCCTCTAATTTTTAATGTGTCTGAGCGAACACACAATCTCCCTGAGCACACTGCGGCCCACAGTGAGCAACATCAGATGTGCACCGTATTTTTTGGACTATAAGTCACACCAGCCAAAAAATGCGCAATGAAAAGGAAAAAACATATGTCGCACCGGCGTATAAGTTGCATTTTGGGGGGACATTTATTTGGTATAATCCACCACCAAGAACAGACATGTCATTTTGAAAGGCAATTTAGACTAAAAATACAATAAAGAACAACAGGCTGAATAAGTGCACGGTATGATAACATTACATGACTCATAAACAACGAACTGAGAACATGCCTGCTATGTCAATGTAACATAGCTATTTAGAGTTATTCAGATAACTATAGCATAAAGAACATGCTAACTAGCAACAATGATATAATAATGTGTGAATAAGTTCACATATAAGTCGCTCCAGAAAATAAGACGCACCCTCTGCCAAACTAAGAAAAAAAACAGCGATTTATAGTCCGTAAAATACGGTACATAGCGGCCACACACCAATATCACGCCTTTTCACGCCTATTAGCATTTCTACTGCCCGTAAATTATTTAGTAGTAAGAGCATTTAATGATTAATATCCATAATTAAAATATCTTTATAAATGTCACTGGAATACACACCAATCTGACTTAAATTGTACCTTATTTTTCACGTCCTAATATATAGGACTTGCATTTGGTGTACTGATATGTCAGTGCTCTCATCTACTATCGGTGTATGCCAGGGTGCATTTTTAACACTGCACATAGTCTCGTTCTCCACTATATCATTGATTGAGTTTACAAATTCAAAGGCATAGTTTTTACTTCGCCAGCTTTCTGGTATACTCACATACTTTGCCGTGTGATTGCGGATTTGTTGAACTGACACCATTGACGCATTCATTTCGATGGCAAGTAAAATATTGTCAATGAGAACTTCAACTTGCTCTGGGTCAGATTTTGTTTTGTGGGACAGCTCGTTTCTTTTCTGTCAATCTTTTGCATTCTACCGCAATAATGTACCAATCACCTGTCGCATCTTGAGTCTTTGTAATTTTCAATAGCTTTCAAATGACTTTTCTGCTGAATATGACGCTTGAGGTAGTCCAACTTCCATTCAGTCCACATTTTTCTCTCTGAAAACTCACTTGGTACTTTGGCTTCAGTTTCACCGATTGTTCATCTATTTGCACATGCTCCGACAGCCACTCAATCTTGTATGAACCGCATTTCTTTTTTACTTTGGCTTGATGAGTGGATGTGTCGCTGCCCGTTCGTTTCGCCATGATAAGGGGTTGGCCTTTGCGTCTCTGAACTCCGCCGCACTCACGCACTGTTGTCAGCTTGCTAACATACACCGCGCGTGTAGGCTGGGCAATACACAAGCAATGTCAATGCTATGATTGGCTGCGTAGCGGAAATGAACCTTATCGTATCATTTGCTGGACACCTGTCACTCACCGAGTTACAACATACGTTTCTGTTGATTTTTTTTTTTTTGTGCGCAGCATTGAATTTCTTGTGCGCAGAGTAGGTGCCAGTAGTGCGCGATTGCGCACGCGCGCAGCTTAGAGGGAACATTGGCTACAACTTCATTCTGCCAAATTTATGCTGTATAATTTGCAAAAGTGACAAAAATTTTACCTGGTCAAATGACGGTACCCATACCTGTAATTCGGTTTTGACAAGGCAATGCTATATAACAAATGTTTCTATGTTGAACTTTGTCACATTTTTAGTCACAACCTGACTAAAAATCCCAAATTTTCCTAAACTCTGCCCTTCCAGAAAAATGTTTGCATAAGATGTTAATTCTGGATTGTCAAACTTAGCTGGTTAATGTTGTTTGCAATTGCCAGAAGGCACTTCTATAATATTCCAAATAGGTATTTTATTCTGTTCATCCGTTGTTTCCAGGGTCCTAGCTGCTTCCCAGTTTGAGCCACTGTATGCTCGAAAAGCCTTCCCGTGCTTTGATGAACCATCATTTAAAGCCACTTTTTTGGTTAAAATTAACAGGAAACCAGAATACATGACCATCTCCAACATGCCTAAGGTACTTTTGACTCCAATTTAAAGCTATAGTTATTCCTGCTTTTAATGTCTGCAAATTCCTGTTTCAAATTTTGCTGCAAGAAATTTGGCATAGACAGTTAAGTGTATGTACTATACACACAGTACACTTAGTTTAAAAATTATGATTACCATAATTTTCGCACTATAAGACGCACCTGACTATAAGCCAGGGGTCTCCAACCCAGTCCTCAAGGCCCACTGTGGGTCCTGGTTTTTGTTCCAGCCGATCCAGCAGAGACAGTTGAACCAATGAGGCTTCTGTTAAAACAAGCCACACCTGACTGCAGTCAACTGATTGCACTTGTAAAACACCAGATTGGGGAAAAAGTGTTGTCATCTTGTTTGGTAGGAATGAAATCCTGCACCCACAGTGGGCCTTTGTGGAATAGGTTGGGGACCCCTGCTATAAGCCGCCACCCACCAAATTTGGCACGAAAACTGCATTTTTTCATAGATAAGCCGCACTGGACTATAAGCCGCAGCTGTCCTCAGTGTATTATTGGATATTTACACCAAAAGATATTAATCGGTAACACTATTTGACAGTGGCATCATATGACTGTCATAAAACCACCATGAAGCTTTGAACCAATTGGCTGCAAAGCTTTATTGCTTCAAGAAGCTTCATTTGGCAATGACTGCTCCCTTGTCGGAGACAGTCAACCTCTGCTGCCACCTGCTGTCAACACTGTCGTTGTCCAACATGCCTCCTAGATTGCATTGCAACGCAACAGATGTAAATAACAATCAAAATTCATGTTCTGTGGTAATTGTTTCTTCAGTTACTGTTCCGGTTGTTTCATTAACTGCTAGTTATGGTATTTGGTAACACTTTATTTGTCAGTGGTGCCATAAGACAGTCATTAGACAATCATAATTATGACAAGAAACTGTTATGAGCATTAATGAATGCTTATAACAGACATCATTTAGTCTTATCCGGCAAATTATTTCACTTTTGAATGGATGTAAAAGATCCAAGCTGGACATAAATGGGGTTAGTGACATAATTTGCTGGATGACACCTAATGACGTGAGCATTCAGTAATCCCATGATAGTGTCATGTCATAATTATGACGGTCCTATGACAGTCATATGACGCCGCTGTCAAATGAAATGTTACCTATTAACCCAAATAAATCAACAAATAAGCCGCACTGAACTATAAACCGCATGATTCAAAATGAAGGAAAAAAGTAGTGGCTTATAGTCCGAAAATTACGGTAAATACAGTTTGTGCCTGGCTGTATTGTGATAAGATGATAAGAGAGGTTGAATTGAAGTAGAGGCCCGTTTATCAGGTTTTCTCTGAATGGCTTTGCCATTGGCATATAATCAAGATGGTAAGGGACAAAATGAAATTTAAAATATCGGTAGGAATCCATGGTCCAACTAGGGTGCGCTGTTAACCTCAACTAAACTTATATGGCTAAGTTACTTAATAAAACTGTAGTCACATCACAGCAGTACGTAGCATTAAAAATAACACTGCTGTTACTCTTGAGTAGTAATTCCTACTACAGTGGTACCTCGACATACGAACACCTCGACATACAATCCTTTCGACATCCGACGTAATATTCGACTTATCATTTGTCTGGAGTTATGACGACATGCTCAGAATACGATGATTTACAACAGCGTTGCAATTTTATTGTTTTCCTGCAAGACGAGAAATCAGCATGGGTCCCAGGAAGGTTATTCCAGGTGGTTAAAAAAGGAAAGAAGTGAAGCTAACCATTGAAATTAAGATCAAAAGTATGGAATATGTCTACAAAATCGACGGTCCTCCTTCGACTTCCTTTCGCCAGTCTTTAAAAGTTAAGGTGACATTATTGTAACATCAGCAAGGAAGTCCCCAGCTTCGTCAGGTTTTTAATAATTTATTTCAGAACTTGTACAACACAACATGGCTACTGTCCATCATCGCCGACGCCAACAACAACAGAACAAGAAAAATGAAAGTAAAAACTCGAGCGCATCTCTCCCTACCTCTCGTCAGTCTGTTCAGGGACAGCACGCAAAACACAACCGCCAACAGTGTTGTTTTCGTCAGCAATGACGATAATGAAAATACTTCGTCGACGAACAATTTTTTCATGACTATGACGTGACAATGATGAACTAACGTGGTGTGGAACATAACGACGAATGCCAGTTTTCGTCTGACGAGACGACCACGAGATGAAAATGCGATGACGTTTCTGTTACATGTTCACAATGCGTGACATTCACATATTGTACGTGGAGTACGTCAGCTTGCATCATGGCAGTGTTTGGGTCGTATCACTCGTGAGTTGTGCTGCGCCTCTCCATCCTCCCCGAGTTTAGGATGTGTCTCAAGCTAGGCTGCGTTCCATCTTTTGTTTGAAAACACGGTAAGATTTGTTTTCTTATCTTGGCAAGAGAGAATATGCAACATAGCTTCAGCTTTGAAAGGTCTGTGCTGAGCGATCATCAGACACTACATGTAAATCCTAGCATTACCGTAGCATTCGCGTTAGCATTAACTTCAGGATGGCTAGCGTCCTCTTAAAACACTGGCCAGTTTTAAGCAGAGCCACTTGGCTTTTCTGGTCAATAATTTTAGAGCAGACATGTCCAAAGTGCGGCCCGGGGGCCAAATGCGGCCCATGGTCAAATTTTATCCGGCCCCCAGCCTCTGTCATAAGATCAATAACGTCTGGCCCGCACACAGACTTAATAAATTTGTCAGCAGTACTGCTACCAGCATATGAAGTAGCTTACACACTAAATGCTGTTCGTCATTTACACACTAAAAGGCAGCAGCACTCTAAGCAACATTACCCCGTGTGATCCTTGACTTCCAATTTTCTAAAATGGCGACAATCAACAAAAAAAAAGTTGACTGCGACGGCTGACGCGTCAAGGATAGGTGGAAATTGGACTATTTCTTCAATAAAATACACAAGAACTTTGTCTGCCTCATTTGCAAAGAGACAATCGCTGTTTTTAAAGAATTCAATGTGAGGCGATATTACCAAACAAGACACGCTGACATGTACGACAAGATTACGAGGAAGATACGCTGCGAGAAATTGAAGCAACTTTTGATGCTAGTTTAATTTCACAGCAGCAGTATTTCGCAAGAGCCCGAGAGTCTAAAGAGAACGGTAGTTGCGAGATTGTTGAAATTATTAATTAAAAAAAATAATAATAAAGCAAATGTGACACACAGAATGGCTTGCTAAAATTTGCTTAAATATATTGTTCTGCGTAAAGGACGTCAGCCAAGGTCGGCCCCCCACATTTTTACCACACCAAATCTGGCCCCCTTTGCAAAAAGTTTGGACACCCCTGTTTTAGAGTATGTAAAAGTTCTTTTTTTTATATAGTTTGTGGCTTCTAGGTAGGTTTAATTGAAAATAATGTACTGCTTTTCTTGCTGAGTGCGTATTATCATTACAAAGTTGGCGTTGTCCTTATAGACGCTACAATATGATGGAAAATGTTGAAATTGTTTGAAAACTTTATTTTTAGACTATTAGCTTGAATTTTACAGATGAAAACATTTTGAGTAACTGTCAACAAAAACTAGACACAAGTTGTATGAGAGTTCGTCGACTAAAACTAGATGAAGACGAAAACGTTTTGAAATGACTAAAATATTACTCAGTATTTTTGTTCAAAAGACTAAGAGCATTTTTTAAAAGCGCTGCCAAAAACAACACTGTAAGCCACATTATTATTATTCCAATTTGTATTGATAATTTGTTTTGCTATTTGTAAGTGCTATTTGTAATTGTACATGCAGTATTTATGGAGGATTTAGCATAAGTGTTGTGGCTGTGGAACAAATTAATCGAATTATAATGTATTCTTATGGGAAAATCTCGCTCGATATACGACCATTTCAACTTACAACCAGGTCCTGGAACAAATTAAATTCCTATGTAGAGGTACCACGTATGTATACTTTTAATATGCAGCAACAATATACTCTCAGTGGCCACGACATTAGGTGTACCTTTACAAAATAATTACGTAATATATCAATAGGGTTTTTAATATTTTGCCTCTGACATGATAGGGTATACAAAATCTGCCCCCAAAATAAAACATACTGTATAGCCTTAAATCAATATGTCTAGGACAGAACTAGTGCTGTCAAATTTATCGCGTTAACAGCGGTAATTAATTTTTTAAATTAATCACGTTAAAAACAATGACGCCGTTTTTTTTGTACATTGAGAGTTAAGAGGCATAGAATTGCGAGTAGACACAGGTGTTCATTGGACCACACAGTTTATTGGCAACTCTTTCACCACAAACATAACTATTGTGGCGAGCGACATGGGGAGAATAACGGGAGATTATCTTTTTCTTAACACGCTTCATTGAACACAACGCCGACATACAGTGGGGAGAACAAGTATTTGATACACTGCCAATGGGAAAACCCATTGGCAGTGTATCAAATACTTCTTCTCCCCACTGTATACCATTTGCAGTCACCACTGAGAGTCATGGTTGCCCAACTTCCCATCATGTATTTGGGCGGAACAGTTAAGTCACTACAATATCCTTTAGTGAAAGCACAACAAAAATAATATTCCTATCCCTCAAAAAAAAATGTTTGCAAAAAAAAAAAGCGCTCAATACAAAGAGAACTGGCATTCCCAATCAAAATAGCTATGCAAAATACACATAAAACCTACTCAGACTTTGGTCAAACTATTTTCAAACATTTCGTTTAGCTCAACAAATACACTAGATGGCAATCTTTAGTCACAATATACAAACTATCAGAGGTCTCGTACGTTGTGAAGTCAACACTCAAATGAACGTAAGGTACAATGAACCCGGAAACTACGGCGTCAGTCGAGGGGCAAAACGCACTCGTTGGCTTGATCTCTAATTAATTTAAAACTCGCCATTGACACCTTTTGGTGTATTTCAATCACTACCTTACGTAGTTAAAGACACTGGCAGGGAGCCCATGTGACGTCCCGCTCAACGACGTAAACAATGGCGAGCTATTAGTTTATTTTTTGATTGGGTTTTAATGTAAAATTACTGTAACTTGTACTCTCATTTATCTTTTAAGAACTACAAGTCTTTCTATCCGTGGATCCTTTTAACAGATGGTAATAATGTTAATGCCATCTTGTGGATTGATTGTTATAATAAACAAATACAGTACTTATGTACAGCATGTTGAATGTATACTGTATATCCGTCTTGTGTCTTCTTTCCATTCCAAATATAATTTATAGAAAAAGATGGCATATTTTAGAGATGATTTGAATTGCAATTAATTATGATTAATTTTTAAGCTGTGATTAACTCGATTAAAAATAATGAGAAAAAAAAAAAGATTAAAAGACGGAACCCATGAAAATGCAATCAGCGTAAAGGCAGAATTCATGTTTTGTATGTAGGAGTAGTTAATCATTCGACTAGTAAGTATTTTTTAAGTCGTTAGATTTTTTATTTTATTTTTGATTTTGCAACTTGCACAAATCTTTCTTGCATCCTATTTGAATGTCTTGACATCCAATGATTTTAATCCAAGCTTCAACAGTCTCAAGAAGAACCGAAAAATATGCATTTTCGAATGTGTGTCTCAGGCAAAGAGCACGCACATCGCCGATGGCCTTGTGCAGGATGAGTTTGCTAAGACCAGTGTCAACATGAGCACTTACTTGGTGGCATTCGTCGTAGGTAACTTCATCCCTGCCAACAGAACCATCTCTGACACTTTGGTAGGTTTGAATTCTCAAGTGCTTTTCCATTCAGATATTCTGTTTTACAGTGGTATGAAAAAATTGGGAACCACTGAGAAATTTCTATTATTTTCATAAATCATTGTGTGTTTGGATCAGCAAATTCATTTTGATGTATCAAAACATTAATGGACAGTCAGTCTGAATTTGTGCCATGGAATTTGCATTTTTAGGTTTCTGTGTACAGTGTACCAGACAAGAAAGAGCAAACTGGTTTTGCTCTAGACACGGTATCCAAACTGCTGGAGTTTTACAATGACTTCTTTGAAATTAACTATCCGCTTCCGAAACTAGGTAAAAGTTATCATTATCATTATTTCTTCGCCTTAGCCATTATATTTTTGGAAACTTACTATAATCTGTTTTGTTTGTTTGCCAGACTTGGTTGCTATTCCAGACTTCCTGGCGGGAGCCATGGAGAACTGGGGTCTGATCACCTTCAGAGAAACCAACCTGCTGGTGGGCAGGAACTCCTCTCTTATGGAAAAACAATTAGTTGCATCTGTTATTGCACATGAGCTCGCACACCAGGTACTTCTTTGTGCACATTTGTTCACTTTTTTGCTTACATTTGCCAAAACATAGGGATGCATGTGAAATTATTTCACACTGGTCTGTTTTAGTGGTTTGGAAATTTGGTCACAATGAGCTGGTGGAGTGACCTGTGGCTCAACGAAGGCTTTGCCACTTACATGCAGTTCACCTCACTGCAGACAGTACTGCCACAGCTCGACATGGTAAGTGCTGAGCATATACAGTGGGGCAAATAAGTATTTAGTCAACCACCAATCGTGCAAGTTCTCCTACTTGAAAAGATTAGAGAGGCTTGTAATTGTCAACATGGGTAAACCTCAACCATGAGAGACAGAATGTGGGGAAAAAAACGAAAATCACATTGTTTGATTTTTAAAGAATTTATTTGCAAATCATGGTGGAAAATAAGTATTTGGTCAATACCAAAAGTTCCATTTCAATACTTCGTTATGTACCCTTTGTTGGCAATAACGGAGGCCAAACATTTTCTGTAACTCTTCAATCTTTGCTTGGTGTAAAGAAATCAGCTGTGGGAGCAATTATTAGAAAATGGAAGACATACAAGACCACTGATAATCTCCCTCGATCTGGGCTTCATGCAAGATCTCACCCCGTGGCGTCAAAATGATAGCAAGAACGGTGAGCAAAAATCCCATAACCACACGGGCGGACCTAGTGAATGACTTACAGAGAGCTGGGACCACAGAAACAAAGGCTACTATCAGTAACACAATGCGACGCCAGGGACTCAAACCCTGCACGGCTAGACGTGTCCCCCTGCTGAAGCCAGTACACGTCCAGGCCAATCTGCGGTTCGCTAGAGAGCATTTGGATGTTCCAGAAGAGGACTGGGAGAATGTGTTATGGTCAGATGAAACCAAAATAGAACTTTTTGGTAGAAACACAGGTTCTTGTGTTTGGAGAAGAAAGAATACTCAATTGCACCTTACCCACTGTGAAGCATGGGGGTGGAAATATCATGCTTTGGGGCTGATTGAATCGGGCCATGTATCGAGAGATTTTGAGTGAAAATCTCCTTCCATCAGCAAGGGCATTGAAGATGAGACGTGGCTGGGTCCTTCAGCATGACAATGATCCCAAACACACAGCCAGGGCAACAAAGGAGTGGCTTCGTAAGAAGCCTTTCAAGGTCCTGGAGTGGCCTAGCCAGTCTCCAGATCTCAACCCTATAGAAAATCTGTGGAGGGAGTTGAAAGTCCGTGTTGCCCAATGACAGCCCCAAAACATCACTGCTCTCGAGGAGATCTGCATGGAGGGATGGGCCAAAATACCAGCAACAGTGTCTGAAAAGCTTGTGAAGAGTTACAGAAAACATTTAGCCTCCGTTATTGCCAACAAAGGGTACATAACAAAGTATTTAGATGAACTTTTGGTATTGACCAAATACTTATTTTCCACCATGATTTGCAAATAAAGTCTTTAAAAACCAAACAATGTGATTTTGTTTTTTTTTTTCCACATTCTGTCTCTCATGGTTGAGGTTTACCCATGTTGACAATTACAGGCCTCTCTAATACTTTCAAGTGGGAGAACTTGCACAATTAGTGGTTGACTAAATACTTATTTGCCCCACTGTAACAATATCAAGTAATGCGCTCTGTTATTATTTTTTTTGTGTTTGTAGGGCAACTTTTTTTTAGATGTTCGATTCAGAGCTTTGGACAAAGATGCACTCAACTCTTCCCATCCCATATCTACAGAAGTAAATTCACCTGAGCAGGTGCATGAGATGTTTGACTCTGTATCTTATCTTAAGGTATGCTTGTTATTTTTTTTCCCGTTATGATTTCTATTTAATGTATGCATAATTCTGATAGTCATGACAATGTGTTTTGCCTTGGTCTTTCAGGGGGCTTCCATTCTTCTGATGTTGAATGCCTCTTTGCCTGGTGACCAGCAGTTTAGAAAAGGTATCATTCAGTATCTAAAACAGTTTGCTGGCTTAAACACAGACACCGACGATCTTTGGAATAGTCTTACAGAGGTACGTGCTTTATTCTTCATGTTTTTCTTGGGGGGGGACTAATTACTGTATTTTTTGGACTATAAGTCGCACCTGAGTAAAGTCGCACCAGCCATAAAAATCCTAACAAAGAGGGAAAAAAAACATACAGTGTCACAAAAATGAGTACACCCCTCGCATTTCTGCAGATATTTAAGTATATCTTTTCATGGGACAGCACTGACAAAATTACACTTTGACACAATGAAATTTAGACTGTGTGCAGCTTGTATAATAGAGTTAATTTGTTTGCCTCTCAAAATAACTCAAAATATAGACGGTACACATGAAAGCCCGCTAACAGTTTGCGAAGACATGTCAACAAAGCACATGGATTACTGGAGCCATGTCCTATGGTCTGATGAGACGGGCGGGCTTTCCTGTGTACCGTCTTCAGAAGAGGCTTCCTCCTGGGGTGACAGCCATGCACACCAATTTGATGTAGATTGTGGCGTATGGTCTGAGCACTAACAGGCTGACCTCCCTTCAATCTCTCTAGCAATGCTGACAGCACTACTGTAACGAGTCACATGACATTTTGGAGGGAAAATGACTAGCAGTACTCAATAATTTGGACATTTAGGGATATGCGTTTTTCATAGTGGTGTACTCACTTTTGTTGCCAGGATTTTAGATATTAATGGGTATATTTTGAGTTATTTTGAGGGTAAAATAAATTAACTCTATTATATAAGCTGCACACAGACTACTTTTCATTGTGTCAAAGTGTCCCTTTGTCAGTGTTGTCCCATGAAAGATATACTTAAATATCTGCAGAAATGCGAGGGGTGTACTCACTTTTGTGATACACTGTAAGTCGCACCGGAGTATAAGTCGCATTTTTTGGGGAAATTGACTCGATAAAATATAACAGGTAGAACAAATATGTCATCTTGAAAGGCAATTTAAAATAAAAGTACAATAGAGAACAACATGCTCAATAAGTGTACAGTATAATAATTAGAGGTGTGCGAAATTTCCGATTCTTAGATTATTTGCGATTCGGCCGTGGAAGATTCGAGGACGATTCACAAACATCCAAATTCCGATTATTGAAATATGTCAAGTAAAGCGGAAGTAAAACACACTCAGCGCGCCGTGCGGTCTTCAGGACGCAATGAGGAACGGAGCGAGAGTAGCTAAACATCATGCTTGTCATTACCCGGCCCCTCGGGTAATGACAAGATAGGACTAGATGCGAAATAGACTCGGTGGCGTTAGCAGCACATGTACAGAAAGCTAGATGGGGGCGTTAGTAAACGGCCGCCATCTTAAAGCAGTAGACTTCCCTGCAGGCTGTTGTAGCGAACCTAATTAACTTTTTATCTAAAATACTCCTAAATCAGTAAAATATTGACTTGAATCTATCTTTAAAATGGTTTTAAAACTTTCACATGTCGAAAGTAGACAAAAGGGAAATTATGGAATGACAGGAGCAATTTTAACAACTTTAATGGTTGATTCACATTAAATTAATTGAATGTAGTTTAAAGCTGCTGATACAGAAAATGGGGATTTGAGTATATTATTTCTTGTTTTTAACTGATAACTTGATATTGATTTAAAACTTTTTTTTTTACAGTTTTCGTAACAAATGTACAAAACATTAACAGCAGCTAATGGGGGGGGGGGGGGGGTGGTCATCAATAATCGAATCTTAGCCTCTGAATCGTAATCGTAATCGAATCGTTAGGTGCCCAAAGATTCCCTCCTCTAATGATAATGTTACATGATGCATGAACAACGAAATGCGACTTGTTAACATAACATAGCTATTAAGAGTTATTCAGATAACTATAGCATAAAGAACATGCTAACAAGTTCACCAAACCATCAGTGTCACTCCAAAACACCAAAATAACATGTGAAATGATATAATAATGTCTTAATAATTTCACACATAAGTCGCTCCAGGGTATAAGTTGCACCCCCAGCAGAACTATGAAAAAAAACTGCGACTTAAAGTCCGAAAAATACAGTATACAGACAAGTAAAAATCCTGAAATGGCATTAATAGTTTTTCAATGGGTCCTTAGGTAAAGGTCTCAAATCAGCATCTAAATGTGTCAGAGATGATGAGGTCATGGACATCCCAGAAAGGCTTTCCGCTGGTTACGGTATCCCGTAAGGGGGACGAAGTGACCTTAAAGCAGGAGATTTTCCTACTTACATCAGAAAACACCAAGCATACCTCCAGGTGAGCTATGTCCTTCTCCTCTACTTCTTTCTCCCTTTAGCTATGCTATGACATCATGGATAGTCACTAGACCAAAAGGTGAATTGTACTGTGCCTGCTCTCCTAGCTTGTGGAATAATCCGGTGATGTATGTGAATGACAGCTGTAGTTTGACCCCTGAGTGCAGACAGTTGTTCATCCTGAAGACCAAAACAGGTGAATGACACAATATAATCAGTTACCAAAGTCTGTGAATTTGAAGTGAAATGCTAATTCATTGAGACAAATTATCTCTTCTCAGAGACATTTAAGGTTCCAGAAACTGTAAAATGGCTTAAGTTGAATTACAAGAACACAGGCTTCTACATTGTTGACTACGGGGACAAAGGCTGGGATGCTCTGACGAGCGCAATGTCTGACAACTTCCAAGTTCTTACACAGGAAGACCGTGCCTCGCTGATACACAACATCTTCGCTCTCTCCAAGTGGGTTTGCAAATAAAACACCTTTATTATACTTACTGTATTTTCCAGAGTATACATCGCTCCAGAGTCTTAATCAAGAAATGTCCCCACAGTCTCGCGCAACAGTACTTAGTGCTAATGTAAGATGCCTTTAGCTTGGCAAGCAACATCATAGCAGCGGTTAAGCTCAACAATGTCAGCTTTCTTAAACTTTCATTCCACCGTTCTGGATATTAATCAATCATCCGTAGTGGCTTCAACTGGTCTGTCTTTACTGCCAGCTTTGATTACTGTTGCATTACACAAATTACCGTCCACCTCACCTCCAAAGCGTTCCATGTGTAGTCCAGTCACTGCACAGGCCGCATATCTTCCTTCGTTCGGCTCCAAAGACACCTTAGGACTGCTGTAAAGCTAAGCTGTACTTTGTGTAAGCAACGCTGAGGCCTACTGGTTTTCAGGCATGCAACATCAATGAACATAAATTAAATCACTCAACTCAAAAATCAATAAACATTTCTAATCATTTTGATGCTGGTTTATTAAATATGCACATAAATATAGGCTATGCTGTAAGAGCTAATTCTTGGCTTCTTAATTACAAGCCAAGACTGCTCTCTAGTGGCTGGTCTTTTTACACAATGGTAGGCCAGTGTTAAATATTTTAACATTTCAGATAGTGCTGCAACGATTAATCGATTAACCCGAGTATTCGATTAGAGAAAAAATATTCGAATTAAATTTTGATGCTTCGAGTATTCCTTTAATTAAAGTGGCGTTGTAATGGTTTATTTTGAAAGCGCTTGCATTTAGTTTTATTGATTAGGGTGGATACACTGCCCTCTGGTCTGTCTCATTTCAAATGGCTGAATCCAACTGCTCCCTGTTAAGACCAATGTAAACCAAGTTTTTGTTTAAGCTAAGGTTTTTTAATGCATTCGTAATTTGGTTTATAGGTATATTTAGCCGTTTTTTGTTGGAATAAGTTTCTGAACCATTTGTTAAGAACATTATAAAAAAAATTTTTTTTTTTTAAACGGTAGCATTTTATAGCATTTAAGCTAGCGGACTTTTGCTATGTAAGTTAGCCAACTGTTCCTTTGTCGTACATAGATCCTCACTTAAAAAAAAAAAAAAAAGTATATATTTCTATATACAGGACTGTCTCAGATAATTAGAATATTGTGATAAAGTTCTTTACTTTCTGTAATGCAATTAAAAAAACAAAAATGTCATACATTCTGGATTCATTACACATCAACTGAACTATTTCAAGCCTTTTATTATTTTAATATTGCTGAATTTGGCTTACAGCTTAAGAAAACTCAAAAATCCTATCTCAAAATATTAGAATATCATGAAAAAGTATACAAGTAGGCTATTCAACTAATCACCTGAATCATCTAATTAACTCGAAACACCTGCGAGGGTTTCCTGAGCCTTAAAAACACTCAGCTTGGTTCAGTAAACTAAATCACAAGTATGGGGAAGACTGCTGATCTGACTGCTGTCCAGAGGACCATCATTGATACCCTCCATCAGGAGGGTAAGACACAAAAAGAAATTTCTCAAAGAGCAGGCTGTTCACAGAGTGCAGTTTCAAAGCATATCCACAAAAAGTCTGTTGGAAGGGAAAAATGTGGCCGGAAACGCTGCACAACCAAGAGAGATGACCGCAGCCTTAACAAAATTGTGAAGAAGAGCCGCTTCCAGAATTTGGGGGAGCTTCAAAGACAGTGGGCTGAAGCTGGAGTCCAGGTATCAAAAGCCACAGTTCACAGACGTGTCCGGGAAATGGGCTACAATAGCCGTATTCCCATGGTCAAGCCACTTCTGAACTCAAGACAACGGAAGAAGCGTCTGACTTGGGCTATGGAGAAGAAGCACTGGACAGTTGCAGAGTGGTCCAAAGTCCTCTTTTCAGACGAAAGCAAGTTTTGCATTTCATTTGGAAGTCAAGGCGCCAGAGTCTGGAGAAAGGCTGGAGAGGAGCAAAATCCAAGTTGCTTGAAATCCAGTGTGAAGTTCCCACAGTCAGCAATGGTTTGGGGAGCCATGTCAGCTGCTGGTGTTGGTCCACTGTGTTTCATCAAGTCCAGAGTAAATGCAACTGTGTACCAAGAGATTTTAGAGCACTACATGCTTCCATCTGCTGAAAAGCTCTATGGAGATGAGGATTTCATTTTCCAGCATGATCTGGCACCTGCCCACAGTGCCAAAACCACCAGTAACTGGTGCACTGACCATGGCATCACTGTCCTTGATTGGCCTGCTAATTCCACTGACCTGAACCCCATCGAGAATTTGTGGGGTATAGTTAAGAAGAAGATGAAAGACACCAGACCTACAAATGCAAATGAGCTGAAGGCCGCTATCGAAGCATCCTGGGCATCAATAACACCTCAGCAATGCCACAGGCTGATTGCCTCCATGCCACGCCGGATTGATGCAGTAATCCGTGCAAAAGGATTCCCAACCAAGTACTGAGTGCATCAATGGACATTTTCAAATGTTTGATTTAGTTTTGCTGTTATAAAATTATTTTTTTACTTGGTCTGAGGAAGTATTCTAATTTTTTGATATAGGATTTTTGAGGTTTCTTAAGCTGTAAGCCAAAATCAGCAATATTCAAATAATAAAAGGCTTGAAATAGTTCAGTTGATGTGTAATGAATCCAGAATGTATGACATTTTTGTTTTTTTAATTGCATTACAGAAAGTAAAGAACTTTATCACAATATTCTAATTATCTGAGACAGTCCTGTATATGTATGTGTATATATATATGTGTGTGTGTGTGTGTGTATATATATGTATATATATTTATATATATGTATATGTATACATATATATGTATATGTATACATATATATGTATATGTATACATATATATGTATATATATGTATATATATGTATATGTGTATATATATATATGTATATATATATATATATATATATACTGTTTGAGGCTCAGGTATTTTAATTTTTCATGTTCCTTATCCGATTACTCGATTATTCGAACTGACTAGTTCATCGATTACTCGACTACTAAAATAATCGATAGCTGCAGCCCTAATTTCAGACCAATGTTGTTTTTGGCAGCCCTTCTAATTTTCGTCTTGGTCTTTTGGAAAATAATACTTTTTAGTCTTATTCATATCTTAGTCATCTCAAAATGTGATTGTCCTCGTCTAGTTTTTGTTGATGAAAACTCAACACTAATATCGTCTAGTATTCGTCGATGTTTACTAAAAATGTTGTTGTTTATAAAATTTAAAAAAAAACTATTTACTCCAAAAATAAATGAATAATGGTTTCCATCTAATCTATTTTGAAAGAACTTTGACAGATGAGAACATATTGTAGCGTCCACAACAGGGGTCCCCAAACTACGGTCCATGGGCCGGATACGACCCGCCTCCACATTTGGTCCGGCCCCCTGAACAATACCAGAGAGCATTTTGATATTTTTTTTTTTTTCTAAATAGTGTTATTTCCTGGCCTTTTTCTGTGAAGAACTCATAGAGGGTTATTTGGTTATTATCTATTTAATTAATAGTGTTATTATTATTTATTATTATTATATTATATTATTATTTTTTATTTTATTTACTTTTGTTCCGTGAAGAATCCAGAAAGGGTTATCTGATTGTGGCTTTCTGAAAAACAATAAATTTTTACATTTAGGCACTCCTGCAATCGTCACACTTTTTCTGTTACAAACTGACCCCGGCCCCTCATCAGAGAAGGGAAAAGTTATGTGGCCCTCAGAGGAAAAAAGTTTGGGGTCCCCTGGTCTACAAGGACAATGCCAATTTGGTGATAATATACACTCAGCAGGAAAACAGTACATTATTTTCTATTAATTGTACCCACATGGACGCCACGAACTACGTAAAAAAAAAGAAAAAGTTGTTAGAGAGATTAAGAGGCCTCTCGCTGTTAACATTAGCCTAATGCTAATGCTACAAGTTACATTTAGTGTTACAATCACTCAGCACAGACCTTTAAAGGCTATAGCCGTATGGCATATTCTCTCTTGCCAAGGTAAGAAAACAAATCTTACCGTGTGTCTCAAAAAAAGCAGTGGGGAGATTGGAGCGGTCACTGGTGAGTTCGGAGGTAGGATGCAGCACGTCACATGAGTGACACAACCAGACATTGTTACGATGCAGGCTAACTGCACGTAAAATGTCACACATTGTAAACATGTGACGGAAATATTTTCGTCTCGTTCTTGTCTCGTCAGACGAAAACTGGCATTCATCTTGTAACGTTTTAGTCTCTCAAAACACGTTTTTTGCTCGTTATCGTCTCGTCATCGTCATAAAAATTGTTCGTTGAGGAAATATTTTTGTTGTAGACATCCTTGACAAAAACAAAAAAAAAACTGGTTCAGACGAAATAAAATTCTGGATTTTAACTTTTGGTAAGTCTTTCTTTAGTATACAGTGGTATGAAAAAGTATCTGAACCTTTTGTAATTTCTCACATTTCTGCATAAAACCACCATCAAATGTGATCTATCTTTGTCAAAATCACACAGATGAAAATACAGTGTCTGCTTAAACTAAACCCACCCAAACAGTTATAGGTTTTCATGTTTTAATGAAGATGGTATTCAAACAATGCCAGAGAAGGAAAATAAGTAAGTGAACCATCACATTTAAAATTTTGTGCCCCCCCCCGCCCCCTTTGGCTGTAATAACTTAAACCAGACGGTTCCTGTAGCTGCAGATCAGTCTGGCACATCACTCAGGACTAACCTTGGCCCATTCTTCTCTAAAAAACTGCTGTAATTCAGTCAGATTCCTGGGATGTCTGGCATGAAACACTGTCTTTAGGTCATGCCACAGCATCTCAATGGGGTTCAAGTCCGGACTATGACTTGGCCACTCCAGAACGTTAATTTTGTTCTTGTGAAACCATTCTGAAGTTGATTTACTTCTATGTTTTGGATCATTGTGTTGTTGGAGCATCCATCCTTTTTTTAGCTTCAACTGTCTGACAGATGGCTTCAGGTTTTCCTGCAAAACCTCCTGATGAACTTTTGAATTTACTCTTCCATTAACGATTGCAAGTTGTCCAGGCCCTGAGGAAGCAAACAGCCCCAAATCATGATGCTCCCTCCACCATGCTTCACGGTGGGGATGAGGTGTTAATGTTGGTGGGCTGGTCCATTTTTCCTCCACACATGACGTTGTGTGTTCCTCCCAAACAATTTAACTTTGGTTTCATAAGTCCACAAAATATTTTGCCAAAAACTTCTGTGGAGTGTCCAAGTGCCTTTTTGTGATCATTAAACGAGCACCAGTGTTTTTTTTTTAGATAGCAGTGGCCACCTCCATTGAGTCCTTTCATGAACATCATTCTTGGCCATAGTTTTACATATACAGTAGTTGATGTGTGTACAGAGACATTGGACTGTGCCAGTGATTTCTGTAAGTCTTTAGCAGACACTCTAGGGTTCTTTTTTACCTCTCTGAGTATTCTTCGCTGAACTCTTGGCACCATCTTTGGTGGACGGCCACTCCTTGGGAGAGAAGCAACGGTGCCAAACTTTCTCCATTTGTGGACAACTTCTCTGACTGTCGATTGATGAACATCCAGACTTTTAGAGATGGTTTTGTATCCTTTCCCAGCTTTATACAAATCAACAATCCTTGATCGCAGGTCTTCAGACAGCTCTTTTGACCGAGCCATGATGCACATCAGACAATGCTTCTCATTAAGACATTTCTTACCAGGTGTGTGTTTTATAGTGGGCAGGGCAGCTTTAAACCACTCATCGGTGATTGGGCACACAGCTGACTTAAATTTTTTGGTAAAAATTGGTTTCAGTTGATCTTTAAAGAGCATATGACACCAGAAAAAAAGTCTTAAATGGCATTATTATGTGAATTAGAATCATATTTTGAGACGATTCGACTATATACAACAATTTAGCAAAGCGCAGATGACGAGAAATTAGTCTTTTAATCTGCCGGTTAGCCACGCCTACAATTATAGGGCTTTAGCGTCCCCAACAGGTGGATGACGTCAGCGGTAGACTAGGCTCATCGGTTTTACTATTCAGCCCATTGAGGGGGAATTGTTCAGAACGAGGAAAACGCGACGAAGAGAGCTGCAAAATGTCATTGTTTCAGTCTCTCTACTCCCAATATTTTTACAGGATATTCTTTTTATCCAAATATTTTTCCCCAATACCTATATAAATGGCTTGAGAAGGACCAGTCAGCCCGTCGAGGGGGAACTATTCTCAATGAGGAAAACGCGACGAAGAGAGCGGCAAAATGTCATTGTTTCTGTCTCTTTACTTCAATATTTTTACAAGATATTCTTTTTACCCAAGTACTTTCCCCAATTGCTAAATAAATGGCATGGTCATGACAAATAACAATCTTGTGCTAAATGGAATATAAAATAATAAAAATCCATTTATTCAAGACGACATGGCAAAATTACTCCATAATGGTCAAAACAGTCGACTTCACCTTTACTGTCACACCTCCCGAACGATATTTTATGACACCTAAATCGGACATATGTAATTTCCCTTCCCCGGCTTCGGAGAATGTAAACAGACCAGAAGGAGTGACAGCTAGCCGACATGCTAACCCGAACCGAGGGATGTTTCAAAGTCTTCGAAGTGGAAAATCACACATAACTAGCCTGGATTATTTGACATGACGACCCGGTTGTTGAGTTTCTTTGCGGATCGGCAAACCGCCCGGCGGAGAGCAATTTACAGTTCGTTCCCTGGAGGAGGGTGGCTGGAATTGTTGTGCAGCTAACGTGCTAACAGCTAACTGCTAATGAGCATGAGGATAGCTTTTTGCATGCCTATCAATGATCAAACGTAAGTAGTCCTTTATTTAAAGGAATTTTATAGTGTTTACTTTGTAATCACTGTATTCGTACTTGACATAATACAAAACAAGATGTTTACTCACTTCCTTGTAAGTCCAATGGTCCCACAGTAAATATCCACGGTGAATGGGAACCTTTTGAAACTCCAAAAAGGCGCATACGCCTCTCCCGCATACAGAATGATTTTTCTGCAGCCGTTTGGCTGGCGTGATGCAAAAAATAAAAGTATTAATCCGCAAAATCAGCTGAATCCTTCGTCCTCATACACAACAGTACACTGTATAGTGAAGAGAACGTCTTCTACCGTACACGTCACAGCGCCCTCCTCCTCAATGCAAGACCGAAGCCGGAAGTCACTCATTTTCATGGCGCGGGATTAAAAAAACTAAATAAATATAGCGATCGCTTCCACACACATCCAAGCGGTCCATATCATTCAGGGGCATAAAATACCGCGTGTATTATGAAATAAACATGCTTTTTCGTGTCACAGGCACTTTGTCTCCTTAGGCAGAGGGCTCACTTATTTTCCCCCCTTTTGGTCATTGTTTGCATGCTATCCTCATTAAGATACGAAAACCTATATATGTTTGGGTGGTTTTAGTTAAAGCAGACACTGCATTTTCATCGGTGTGGTTTTGACAAAGATCAGATCACATTTGATGGTGATTTTCTGCAGAATTGTGTGAAATTCCAAAAGGTTCAGATAGTTTTTTATACCACTGTAAAATGGAGACCCAGCCACAGGATGGAGGGGAAAAAAAGGCGATTTATAGTCCGGAAAATACAGCAGTTGTCTATGCCACTGTGCATGTTTCTTAACTGTCATTTACGTCATCTCAGATTGGGACGCGTGTCCTTCCACCAAGTCATTAGTCTCCTAAATTACATGCCTAAAGAGACTGAGATGAATCCTGTGATAGAGGCCATGCTGCAGCTAAAGGAAATCTACCAGATGCTGCAAAAACGATACGAGAGGGGCCCTGTCATCCGTATAAGGGTGAGCACAAACATAAATTTTGTTTGAATATTTCAGCATACTTCATATAGAGTGGTTATATTATTAATGAGATGGGAAAAACAGTATGTAACTATTGGAGGACATTGAAATAAATCATTAAAACGGTACTGTTTCTGGGACCCTTCTGAAAAAATAAACAGTTAATTATCTATGCCGACCTGAAATGAACAGCACAGCTTTGCATCCTTAAATCTACAACTGAGACCTTCTCTTATTCAATATAACTGAGTACTAATTCCTTTTTATAGCATTTTGGACTTGGTTGGTTTTCACTTGTTTTAATTTGTTGGTTACTCGCATGGCAACAAATCTGATGGAAATACATGGAGAACTTGTGTGAACATCTATTCTTTGTTCTTGAAATATCCACAGTCATATATTCTGAATCTCTTTGGTGTGCTGATGGATAAGCAGACATGGACAGAAGAAGAAAGTGTGTCCAAACAGAAAATGCGATCGGTGCTGTTAGAGATGGCTTGTGAGCTGGAGCAAGAAAAATGCACCCAGCAAGCAAAAGCCATGTTTAAGAAGTATATTGAATCCAACGGAACCTTCCAGTGAGTAAAACCCATCGTCTTTGTTAGAATGGTGATAATGAGAATCAAATTAGATATATTTGTATCTAAGTCCTGTTGACAGAAAAACATGCTTTTATTTATTTTTTTAGTATTCCAGCCGATCTGCAGCGTGTTGTATTCAGTGTGGCAGCTCAGTCGGATGAAGACTGGGAAAGTTTGTTCACCATGTATCAATATGCCACTTATGACTCAGAGAAGCAAAAGATGCTACAAGGATTAGCATCCACACAAGACACACAAAAAATTGCGTGGTAAGTACTAAGGATGCTCCGATACAGTATCGTCCCGATTTTAAAACTGACAGTCTATTATTAAGACCCACTGATCACGTTAACGATCACATGGATTTTTTTTTCCTCTATTCATGGTGTGTGCTGTTGGCTGACCTAATACAGTTGTACCTCTACTTACGAAATGAATTGGTTCTGGAAGTAGCACCGTAAACTGAAAATTCCGCAAGTAGAGACGCGTTTTCCATGTACAGTATTGGCCCGAATATAAGACGGCCCTCATTATAAGACGACCCTCTCTTTTTCAAGACTCAAGTTTGGAAAAAAAACTTTTTGATTTGATTGATTTTTGATTTATTTAGTTCAGGTGTTAAAACAAAATAATCCACACAAAAAATATTATTTGAAATAACAAAAACATCTGAAAAGGAGTGAGAAGAAGCATAGCATATAAGGTCCCCACCCCTACACATTCAAAATACAATGAATTTTATGCATAAGACGTACCTCCATATAATTCAAAACTGTACTTGCATATCAATATAACACAATAAATCCATAAGTCAATAAACACAAAAAGATGATATAAACTTCAAAACCATCATTGCACAGGTTCACACATATAATACTGAAATATCGACTGTTTAAACATTCTCTTGAATTGATAAATATTTTGACATTCTTTTAACTCTACAATCAGAGCATTCCGTAGCCTTACTCCATAAACTGATATGCTGAAACCTCTCATTGTTGTTCTGTTCTTAATCCTTTTGAAATTAAATGTCCTTATTAGATTATAATCCGCGTCTCCTAAATTAAACAATTGTTGAATATTACCAGGCAATTTATTATTTTTTGCCTTGAACATAATTTGTACTGTTCGGTAATCAACCAAATCAGCGAATTTTAAAATCTATGAATCAAAAAAAGGTGAATGAGTATGGTCCACATATCCTTTCTTATGAATAACACGTATTGCTCTTTTTTGAAGAATAGTTAGAGATTGGAGTGAAGTTTTTTAAGTATTTCCCCAGACTTCCACACAGTAAGTTAAATAAGGAAGAACTAAAGAACAGTACAAAATATAGAGAGAATCAAAATCTAAAAACAGTTTTGCTTTATTTATTACTGAAATACTCCTTGGTATTTTATTTTGCAAATATTTAATATGTGATTTCCAATTGATTTGTTTCGTCAATGACGACTCCAAGAAATTTGATTTCAGAAACTCTCTCAATGTCCACACCTTCAATAGAAATAAATGCCTGTGAATTACTTTTATTATTACCAAACAAAATGAATTTTGTTTTTCCTAAGTTTAATGATAATTTATTATAATCAAACCAAATTTTCAATTTACCCATTTCAACAAACAAAAAATATCTGTGTCATCTGCAAAAAGAACTAATTTCAATAACTTAGACACATTGCAAATGTCATTAATATACAAAATAAACTTTTTGAACACCAAATTAATTTTTATACAGAAAATAATTACAGTACATCTGAAACATGATTATAACAATATATTTCAGGGATAAAGCATGTTATTTTGCCTCATTCAAATCTTAATATCTGAACATTTGAATATGTAAACTAAAGTGCAATCACATTTGTAAAGGAATGGCTTCTGGTTTTTGAAATGTAAATAAACCAATCTATTGTGATAAAACAACAAAATTGCAATAATTGCATTAACCATCAAAGTGAAGTCTAGATGTAACTAGTTTTGAAACAAATCTGAATAAGGAAAAACATTGCAATAAAATAATGCAAACTGGATAAACTTCAAAGTAGCTGAGATCTATCATGACAGAACATCGCTTCAATGATATCTGGCGCCATCTAGCAATGTGAATGGGTATAATGTCTACACTGCGAATATAAGACGACCCCCACTTTTTCAGTCTTATTTCAATGCAAAAAACACAGTTTTATATTCGGGCCAATACAGTAAATGCTTTAATCCGTTCCAAGCCCCCAAAATTCAGTTATAAATCTTTTATAAAGCATAAAAATGCATCAAAACATGTAACAAATACATGTTACAATTTGATTGTTGCCCAATAAACATGAGAGTTGTGCGTCATGTTAAAAACAAAGAGTAGGGTAAAGAATAAACGACGGACTCGACTTACGCGATTTTGACTTTAAGACGTCGGAGTCTCATCCACCATTGTCTCCAGTAGTTTTTTTTTTTTTTTTTTTTTTTTAAAGCTGGCTAAACAGTACCTTATTGTATCACACAGTATCTTATTTTTTACTTTATAAACTTGACGTGTTCTGTCCTCTTTAAATGTGAAGTTGTTAAGCTTGACAGACAGCAAACAAGGCAATTGTGGCGTTTGAATTTTTTTCCTTGCTTCACTTTTCACAATTTGTAAAGCTGTAGCACACAAATGGTCACTTACGTTCAAAACGGCACACATTTTAATAATAAAACACCTAACACAAAAGAATTACTGTTCAAACGTCCATCTCGTCTGATCAAAATATAAAATATAGCCTAATTTGCTAGCAAAAGTCCACTAGCTTAAATGCTATATGATGCTAATGTTTACCAGATTGTTTCTGGTGCGCACCTCAAGAAACCTGGTGCCGACCACTCCGACTTCAATAACTTCCGCCCCATATCCAACCATCTTTTCATCTCCAAAATCCTCGAAAGAACAGTCGCCTCCCAACTTCACTCTCACCTATCCCAGAATAACCTTTTATGAACAATTTCAATCTGGTTTCCGCCCACTACACACCCCTGAAACAGCACTCGTTAAAATAACCAACGACCTCCTCATGGCAGCTGATTCTGGCCTGCTCTCCATCCTCATCCTCCTAGACCTATCTGCAGCCTTTGATACAATTAGTCACACCACACTCCTCCACCAGCCTTCCACTATTGGCATCACCCACACCCCATTGAACTGGTTTTCTTCCTATCTTTCTGAGCACAGCCAATATATCCAACTAAAGTCATTTAAATCCACACCCTCCCCTGTTACCTCCGGTGTGCCTCAGGGCTCTGTCCTGGGGCCCCTACTCTTCATCATATACCTACTTCCCCATTGCAATATTTTTCGTAAATTCAACATCCACTTTCACTGCTATGCCGACGACACCCAACTCTACCTCGTTTCTGAACCCTCCTCCTCTCTCCCGCCCTCATCTCTGACTGACTATCACTGAAATAAAAATCTGGCTTACCCACAATTTCCTAAAACTTAACAGTAATAAAACTGAGGTGCTCCTCCTTGGCTCTAAATTCACCATCTCGAAAAACCATAACATATCCATTACCATTTACAACTCCACTGTTTCACCCTCCCCCCAAGTCAAGAGCCTAGGAGTAATCCTCGACAACACACTTTCCTTTCAATCGCACATTAATAACATTACCCGGATTGCCCACTTTCACCTACGCACCATTAATCTCCTCTGCCCTTCCCTCACCCCACATTCTGCTGCAATCCTGGTTCACAGCCTTGTCACTTCCCGCCTGGACTACTGCAACTCCCTCCTCTTCGGCCTCCCTTGTAAAACTCTCCATAAACTCCAACTGGTCCAGAATTCAGCTGCCCGCATCATAACCCATACCCCGTCAATCCACCACATCACTCCAGTCCTCCAACAGCTTCTCTGGCTCCCGGTCCACTTTCTAATACAGTTAAATGGGGCAGTGGGCAATGACGTATAATACATGTTTTTGGATAGTTATTTTTCAGATTTACAGTGGTGGCCAAAAGTATTGGCACCCCTGCAATTCTGTCAGGTAATGCTCAATTTCTCCCAGAAAATTATTGCAATTACAAATGCTTTGGCAGTAATATCTTATTTATTTTGCTTGCAATGAAAAAACACAAAAGAGAAGGAATTTTTTTTATAATCATTAACATTTTACACAAAACTCAAAAAATGGGCCGGACAAAAGTATTGGCACCCTGTGAAAAATCTTGTAACTAACAACACCTGTTACTTACCTGTGGCACATAACACGTGGTGGCAATAACTAAATCGCACTTGCAGCCAGTTAAAATGGATTAAAGTTGACTCAGCCTCTGTCCTTGTGTGTACCACATTGAGCATGGAGAAAAGAAAGAACACCAAAGAACTGTTTGAGGGCTTGAGAAGCAAAATTTGTGAGGAAGCATGGGCAATCTTAAGGCTACAAGTCAAACTCCAAAGACCTGAAACGTTTTGGAGGAATGTTCTCTGGTCAGATAAGACAAAAGTAGAGCTTTTTAAGAAAAGGCATTAACATAGAGTTTACGGGGAAAAAACGAGACCTTCAAGGAAAACAACACGGTCCCCACAGTCAAACATGGCGGAGGTTCCCTGACGTTTTGGGGTTGCTTTGCTGCCTCTGGCACTGGACTGCTTGACCGTGTGCATGGCATTATGAAGTCTGAAGACTACAAACAAATCGTGCAGCATAATGTAGGGCCAGTGTGAGAAAGCTTGGTCTCCCTCAGAGGTCATGGGTCTTCCAGCAGGACAATGACCCAAAACACACTTCAAAAAGCACTAGAAAATGGTTTGAGAGAAAGCACTGGAGACTTCTAAAGTGGCCTGCAATGAATCCAGACCTGAATCCCATAGAACACTTGTGGAGAGATCTGAAAATGGCACTTAGGAAAAGGCACCCTTCTAATTTCAGAGACATGGAGCAGTTGGCCAAAGAAGAATGGTCTAAAATTCCAGCAGAGCATTATAAAAAACTAGTTGATGGATACCGGAAGCGGTTGTTTTCAGTTATTTTGTCTGAAGGTTGTGCTACCAAGTATTAGGCTGAGGGTGCCACTACTTTTGTCCGGCCCATTTTGGGAGTTTTGTGTAAATTGATAATGATTTTTTTTTTTCATTCTCTTTTGTGTTTTTTCATTGCAAGCAAAATAAATGAAGATATTACTACCAAAGCATTTGTAATAGCAATCGTTTTCTGGGAGAAATGTATGACCGATGGATAAATGAAGTAAAACGGTCAATTTTCTGCTTTTACCAGATAATTTTGGTGAATTTTCCATAAAAGCATTTCAACTGTTTTTAATTCTGTCTGAAATTAATTTTACTTTTATTTCCAGGCTTCTCAAGGAAGGTTTGAATGGTAATCTCATCAAGGTACAGAACCTTGAAATGCTCATCCATACGATCTGCCAAAGTTATGTTGGAAACCTTCTTGCTTGGGACTTCGTTCAACAGAACTGGAACCAGCTCGTAGAAATGTGTGTGGAGAATTTTAAGAACAAATGAGTTGATTCTTGAAGACGAGGCATAATCCAATCTGGATTTTTGCTTGCAGATTCTCCATCGGTTCCTTTACAATCCAAAAAATCCTCAAGTCGCTCACCTCACAGTTTTCCACGCAGTCCCATCTTAATCAGGTATAAATGTCCATCAAGGGAAGAAGGTTCAGTGGGTTTTATTGTTTTCTGTCTTGTGTGTGTTGTGCAGGTGCAGTGGTTCTTCTTGAGTCTGAAGGAGCGCGGTTCTCAGATGCGAAGCGTGCAAGCAGCGCTGGAAACCATCCGACTGAACCAACGTTGGATGGAGAGGAATCTTCCCTCTCTTCGTGAATGGCCTTAAGGCAGGCCAGGCACTCCTTCCAGTCTCCAATCTGCCCCCGATACCAGTTTTAACTGGTTGAATGGGGTAAATTGTCACGACGACTGCAAAGTTTGCACTTTCGCCGCTTAGCTCTGTTTATCCAAGTCTAAGTGGAGCAGGACTGGATAACCACTCATATATGTATGGCTCCTGTGAAATTTTAGCTAGCTCAGGGCGGTTCTGATTGTATCTGACAGCAACATGTCAGACCTACAGTAAACACGACTCACACTTGAAGCTGTCGACCAAACACACCAGACAATCATCTGATTAACTTTACTTTACAGACTGTGAGAGCTTTTGAGTGACTGCTACTAAAAAAAAGTAGCCTGTGTCAGAAGTACAATTTTGTTTTTCCATAAGCCCTGGACAGAGTCTTTACTGCTGTCAGACATCAGCCTACGGAGCCCCTAAAGGGACATACTCAGAAATAAAATGAATTTGAGTAATCTGGTGTGCACCAGAAACTCAGGTAAACATTAGCATTATATAGCATTTAAGCTAGCGGATTTTTGCATTGCAAGTTAGTCAATTGTTGTAAATATTAGCATTATATTAGGGTGAAAACATTTAGATTTTCAAAAAAGAGGGCACTTGGCCTAGCCTTGAGATACTTGAATTTTACTCGCAGATGCCTGCTCCTCCGTCTGGATAGAAAAATTCAGTTTGATTAAAAAAAAATTTTTTTTTTAAAAAGCCATATAATATATAACCAAAGACACAAATTCAAATTCTTAGAGGTTACTCAACACTTTATTATTCCTAAAAAATAATAATTGAACAATAAATACACACATAAAAAGGAATAAATAAATCATAAATAATAATTAGGGCTGTCAAAATTATCGCGTTAACGGGTGGTAATTAAGTTAATCACGTTAAAATAGTTAATGCATTTAACGCATGTACGGAACAACCCACTCACGCACTGCCACGAACAGACTACAATGGCGCCGTCTTATGTATATTGAATGCTAAGAGGCAGAGACACAAGTGGAGTGGACACAGGCATTCATTGGAGCCGCGATATTTATTGGTATAAGCTTTGGCATCTCTTCCACAACAATTATAACTAATGTGGCGAGCGACGTGGGGAAGAATGACAGGAGATAAACTTTTTCTTAACACCCTGCATTGAACACGATGCAGATAAGATATACCATTTGCAGCCACTACTGGCAGTCATGGTTGCCCAACTTCCCATCATGCATTTGGGCAGTTAGGAACAGTTAAGTATCATTACAGTATCATTAAGTGAAAGCACAACAAAAACAATATTCCTATCTCAAAAAAAAATAATGTTCACAAAAAGAAAAGCCCTCAGTGCAAAGACAACTGGCATTCCCAATCAAAATAGCTATGCAAAAAAATACTCAGACGTTATTTAATCACAATATACAAACTCAGTTACAAGCAGTGTTGTTAATCTTACTGAAAAAAAGTAATTAATTATAGTTACAAATTACTTCTCCCAAAAAGTAATTGCGTTACTAACTCAATTACCTGAATGTAAGAGTAATTAGTTACTTGGCAAAGTAATTGGTGATAATTACATTTTTTTTCCCCCTCAAAAAAAAAAAAAAAAAAAAAAAAAAAAAAAAAAAAAAAACATTGGCCACACTATATGAAGTTTTTTGTGGAGGTTTTTGGTACAATTGGCCCGAGCCCAATTCTTTACCCTAATTTACCCTTTACCCTGAATCAACTGTTAAAAGTTGTTAAAATTGCTCCCATTATTGCATTAGTTCCCTTCTCTCTACTTTCGACATATGAAAGTTTTAAAACTGTTTCATCATTTAAAGATGGATTCAAGTCAAGATTTTGCCGATTTAGAAGTATTTTAGATAAAAAGTTACTTAGGTTCGCGAGGAAGGTTCTCTACAACAGAGCCGTCCTAAAATGCCTACTGCTTTAAGATGGCGGCTGTCATTTTGCATCTAGTTATATCTATATACAGTACATCTGATATCTACCATGTCTACCATATCTACAATAACATGCGGGCGTAGTTTGTCGGCTATCGGCTACAACATGTATTATTGGAGCTACCTAGCATCGCGTTTGCTCGGCGTTACAACTTTCTTGCCTCCTCCCCGCTCCTGCTCTGCTCTGTCGTCTCGGTGAGTCCGTCTCCCTTAGACTTTTCGACCAATATAGTAACGCATAGTAACGCATGCCTTTCCGTCCTCAGTAACGGTAAAGGCGTTGCCAAGATGAGAAAAGTAATTAATTAGATTACCCACTACTGAAAAAAATAACGCCGTTAGTAACGCCGTTATTTTGTAACGCCGTTACTAACAACACTGGTTACAAGTACTTCTTTCCGTGGATCCCTTTCACAGAAAGAATGTTTATAATGTTAATGTCATCTTGTGGATTTATTGCTATAATAAACAAATACAGTACTTATGTACAGTATGTTGAATGTATACATCAGTCTTATCTTTCCATTCCAACAATAATTTACAGAAAAATATGGCATATTTTAGCGATGGTTTGAATTGCGATTAATTACGATTAATTAATATTTAAGCTGTGATTAACTCGATTAAAATTTTTTTAACGTTTGACAGCCCTAATCCTAATATAATGCAGACCCATGGAAATGTTGTCTAGTCAATACACACACACAGTAGGCTATTTGCCAACTAAGCATTTTCATAAATTACTATCAGGATAATTGTCGTTTACAAATTTTTATTCCCACTCAATTTTTATTCTCATTCAATGTTCTAGATTGCACGCAAACAATAACCGAAATAAACTGACAAACGATTCAACCAGCATTTTTCCAAACGCAGCAGTTTAAAACTACATTTCCCATAAAGCTTAGCGTGACTTAATTCACGGACAGCTACCCTATTAGCTAGCACTGTTAAGCAAGGCAAAGTTAAACATTGCTATAAAAGTTTACAATCATCGGCAGCGCAACGATGCGTCACCAAATGGGATCACACCAGTAAAAACCTCCAACATAAGTCAAGAGTTGCGGAAATGTAGGTTTAGCAAGTGTACATACACAAGATTTGTTTGTGAATGAGAATTGACAGTTGACGCCAGTCTGTGCACGCAAAGTAGAATAAAGGTATTTTTCGACTTAATTACTCTTTTGGGTACATGAGCATTTGATTATTTATGTACTGATCATAATAAAAGTCTTAGCAACTGGGCAGGCTCTGTGGGAACATGTCACAGGCATCACAGTACCGTAGTATTCTGTGCAAAGCAGCAGTCAATTTCAACACACACTAATTGGTCCTGTGAAAAATAATAAAACCCGGACATTTTTATGAATTTATAAAACTCGCCGGAAGCCCCGGACAGGATGTGAAAAGTGGACATGTCCGGGCAAAAGAGGATGTTTGGTCACCCTAATTATATAGCATTTAAGCTAGCGGACTTTTGCTATGTAAGTTAGCCAGTTGCAACAATTGGCTTGCTTGCAAAGCAAAAGTCCGCCAGCTTAAATGTTATATAATGCTAATGTTTGCAACAATTTGCTAACGTGCAAAGTTAAAGTCCGCTAGCTTAAATGCTATATAATGCTCATGTTTACCAGATAGTTCCTGGTGCAGCATTTAAAATAGCAATTGGCTAACTTGCATAGCAAGAGTCTGTTATTTTAAGTGCTATACTGTATATAGTCCTTCTCAAAAAATTTGCATATTGTGATAAAGTTCATTATTTTCTGTAATGTACTGGTAAACATTAGACTTTCATATATTTTAGATTCATTACACACAACTGAAGTAGTTCAAGCCTTTTATTGTTTTAATATTAATGATTTTGGCAAAAAAGTCAAGAAAAAACCAAAATCCCTATCTAAAAAAATTTGCATATTTCATCCGACCAATACAAAAAAGTGTTTTTTAATACAAAAAAGTCAACCTTCAATTAATTATATCAGCTATGCACTCAATACTTGGTCGCGAATCCTTTTGCAGAAATGACTGCTTCAATGCGGCGTGGCATGGAGGCAATCAGCCTGTGGCACTGCTGAGGTGTTATGGAGGCCCAGGATGCTTCGATAGCAGCTTTAAGCTCATTCACAGTGTTGGGTCTGGTGTCTCTCAACTTCCTCTACACAATATCCCACAGATTCTCTATGGGGTTCAGATTTGGCAGGCCAATTGAGCACAGTAATGCCATGGTCAGTAAACCATTTACCAGTGGTTTTGGCACTGTGAGCAGGTGCCAGGTCGTGCTGAAAAATGAAATCTTCATCTCCACAAAGCTTTTCAGCAGATGGAAGCATGAAGTCTTCAAAATCTCCTGATAGCTAGCTGCATTTACCCTGCCCTTGATAAAACACAGTAGACCAGCACCAGCAACTGACACGGCACCCCAGACCATCACTGACTGCGGGTACTTGACACTGGACTTCAGGCATTTTGGTATTTCCTTCTCCACAGTCTTCCTCCAAACTCTGGCACCTTGATTTCCGAATGACATGCAAAATTTGCTTTCATCTGAAAAAAGTACTTTGCACCACTGACCAACGGTCCAGTGCTGCTTCTCCTCAGCCCAGGTCAGGCGCTTCTGCCGCTGTTTCAGGTTCAAAAGTGGCTTGACCTGGGGAATGCGGCGCCTGTAGCCCATTTCCAGCACACGCCTGTTCACAGTGGCTCTGGATGTTTCTACTCCAGACTCTTCTCCACAATCTTTCTCAGGGTGCGATCACCTCTTCTGGTTGTGGAGCATTTCCTGCCACACTTTTTCCTTCCCACAGACTTCCCACTGAGGTGCCTTGATACAGCATTCTGGGAACAGCCTATTCGCTGAGAAATGTCTTTCTGTGTCTTAGCCTCTTGCTTAAGGGTGTCAATGATGGCCTTCTGGACAGCAGTCCGGTCGGCGGTCTTGCCCATGATTGCGGTTTTGAGTAAAGATGTCCAGTTCGGATGCCGATCGATCGGGTCCGATCATGTCATTTTCAAAGTACAGTGGTACCTCTACATACGATCACTTCGACACACGATCTTTTCGACATCCGACGTAAAATTTGAGCCGCCATTTGTTTCTACATCCGACGAGTTGCTCGAAATATGACGACATGACAGCACTGCAAACGAACCCACGGTGGATTTTCTTATGTGAGAAATCAACACAGTTTTCAAAAAAAGTTGATACAGTTGGAGAAACAAGGAAAAAAGTGATGCTTACCTTTGAAATGAAGATGCAAGTTATAGAAAAATATGAGCTTGGGGTGCGCGTCCCTGAACTGGCTCAACAATACAGCTCCATGATCCTCTTATGACCACCGTTCGCCACTATTTATAAGTTAAGGTGACAATTATTATTGTGGTAACATTGCCAAGGAAATCGCCAGCTTTGTCACGTTTTTATCATTTATTTAAGAACTTATCCAACACAAAACGCTCATTGTCTTAAGCAGTTGACTGCTCTCAGGAAAACGAAAGTATTATCTCTACCGCACCGACCTATCTCACTGGAGACGTCACCTTCGCGGTGCGTTCAGGGACAGTAAAAAGTGTCCGCCATATTAGAATCCGATTCGTTACATTATTTTCAGGAATAATTATTAATTCTTCTTCTTCTTCTTATATTATTCTGAATTATTTATTTATAACTTATTTGTTTTTCTATGTTTAATTGCCATTTGTAACAGTGCCAGCAGTATTTATTAAGAATTTAATGTATGTTTTTAGGCTTTGGAACGAATTAATGGAATTATAATGTATTCCTATGGGAAAATCCTGCTCGACATACGACCATTTCGACTTACAAACAAGGTCCTGGAACGAATTAAATTCGTATGTAGAGGTACCACTGTATTGGAATCGAAAAAAAAATATCGGACATGCCTTTTTTAATATATATTTTTTTTAATTAAATCGTTTTCTAATCGTATTTAACGTTACAGACAAAATGTCTTACACTCATCCAGAGTCTTTAGATTTGGTTATCAATTTATCGCGTTAACAGCGGTGATAACATTATAATATTTAACGCATGCGCTGCACTACCCACTCACGCATTGTCTCGTTCAATCTATAATGGCACCGATTTGCGTATACATAGAGCTAAAAGGCAACGTAAAATGAGTAGAGAGAATTTTGGCAGCCTTTGAAGCCTTTTTTTAATTGGCTAAAGCCTTACAATTCCTCTCTCAACAATTAGAAATATTGTTGGAAGCAATGTGGGGAAGAAAGGTAGTGGTTGATCATTTTCTTAACACCCTATGTCATTTCCCAACGCAGAGAAGATATATCAATTGGTACCACTACGCACAGTCATGGTTGCACTTCCCATCATGCATTTGGGCAGAAGTTAAATGGCTACAGTATCATTTACTGAAAGCTCAACAAATACACTAGATGACAATATTTAGTCACAATATACAAAGTCACATTTATCCTTTAAGAATTACAAGTCTTTCTGTCCGTGGATCCCTCTCACAGAAAGAATGTTAATAATGTAAATGCCATTTTGAGGATTTATCGTCATAATGAACAAATACAGTACTTATGTACTGTTTGTTGAATGTATATATTCGTCCGAGTTTTATTCATTTTTTTGCTTAATGCATTGCCAAAATTTATATGATCAGGAAAAAATATCGGGAATGATTGGAATTGAATCGGGAGCAAAAAAAAAGCATATCAGGATCGGCAGATACTCAAACTAAAACGATCGGGATCGGATCGGGAGCAAAAAAACATGATCGGAACAACCCTAGTTTTGAGTAATGAACCAGGCTGGGAGTTTTTAAAAGCCTCAGGAATCTTTCACAGGGGTTTTGAGTTAATTCTTTGATTCAGATGATTAGGTTAGTAGCTTCTTTAGAGTACCTTTTCATGATATGCAAATTTTATGAGATAGGGATTTTTGGTTTTAACTTTTTTGCTAAAATTATCAATATTAAAAGAATAAAAGGCCTGGACTATTTCAGTTGTGTGTAATGAATCTAAAATATATGAAAGTCTAATGTTTATCAGTACATTACAGAAAATAATGAACTTTGTCACAATATGCTAATTTTTTTAGAAGGACCAGTAATGCTAATGTTTACCAGATTGTTTCTGGTGCGCGCCAGATTGCTTAAATTTATTTTATTTCTGTCGATGTCTCTTTAGGGACTCCATATCAGCCAAATAAATTTAGCATTGTTTCCTCTAAGTAAAATGTGTATAGCAACCTGTAATTATTTATCCTGGTGGAATAATGGATGTACTTTTAAGTAATGTATTGTGAGGAAGTGGACTGTTAACTGAGAAGCGTCCTTCCTACTATGCTCAGTAGATGGCGCAGTGCACCAGTTTTCTGGTTTAATGGAACCAACGTGTCTTAAATGAAGTTAAGCCGCACACTGGATATACTGTACAGACGTTAAGTTCCCATTGCACTCAAGTCTAGTTTAAGTTTGATTTCCCAGCAAAGAACACACTTATTCCTGTACAATTCTGGATTGACCTTGTAAATATTGGATCAGCCCCACAAAGTTTATATTACTCATCATGAATTTGACCTTTTTCTTGTGTACATATAATGTATAGAGGACATTTATTGGTGATATTTTAATTATTGCTCTTATCCAAAAACTTTTCACTGTATTTCTTGGATGTATGCACCACCGCTGGAGGTCACTTGTAGAGGAATTGTTTGGATAAGGGCTCATGTGTAAAGAATGTTTATATTGGGTATCTGTCTACATCTACCGACACAATGGTTTAAACTTCACCTCCAGAGTAAATAGCAGTCAAACTATTATCTTTTGTACTTGACCTCATCCTAACTCCAAGGTACACTCCGTTTTTGTATTTTAGGACCGATGTCAACTTGCTGCTAAGCATTTATTGACTTCAACACACCTTACATTGATTCCTATTATCAAACAAATTCAGTATTCTCTCGCAGTTCAGAAGATGTTTGAAACTTTTAAGATGATGTGTATGTGTTGTTTTTTTTTCTCTATTTTGGGTGCCAGCAGCAACTGTCAACACAGTGACAATTTGGTATGAGACAGAAGATGCGATATCATTGCGGGACAGTAATGGTTTGGCATGAGACAGGAGGTGAGATATCATCATGAGGCGTGGCCTTCCATTAGTGTTGGCTCACTGTGGCTATGCTGAAGACTGAAGATACTCATCCTGTCAAATGACTCGTAATCTTCATATTATCTGAACGTGTGCAGAACTGAATGAGTTTTAATGGACTCCTGACGAACTAAAATGAAACTTGAGCAAAATGAGATTTGGTGTAACATAAATGGATTTTAAAAAATTCACACGTTAGGAATTTGCATGTTTTTTTATTTAATTAATGTCCACGTCTCCGTTTTATGTGAGTTTACAGCTAGAGATGTCCCAATCCGTCATGTTGTTTGTCAGAGTATCAGGATCAGGTTTTTAATTAAAATATATTTGTTTTTCTTAGGGGTGTCATACGAGTTGATTACAGCTTAAAAATTAATTAATCGCAATTCAAACAATCTATAAAATATGCCATATTTTTCTGTAAATTATTGTTGGAATGGAAAGATAAGACACAAGATGGATATATACATTCAACATACGGTACATAAGTACTGTATTTGTTTATTAAAAAAGTAAATCACAACAAGATGGCATTACCATTATTAACATTCTGTTAAAGCGATCCATTGATAGAAAGACTTGTAGTTCTTCAAAGATAAATGTTAGTACAAGTTATAGAAATTTTATATTAAAATCCCTCTTAATGTTTTCGTTTTAATAAAATTTGTAAAATTTTCTATCAAAAAATAAACTAGTAGCCCGCCATTGTTGATGTCAATAATTACTGACACAATGCTCATGGGTGCTGAAGCCTATAAAATTAGTCGGACCCAAGCGCCAGCAGAGGGCGACAAAACTCCGAAAAACACAACAAGTACACATTTCACTATGCTGTCATTTTAATCTGAGCGGGGCATTTGTGCGTTAATTGCGTCAAATATTTTAACGTGATTAATTGAAAAAAATTATTTACCGCCCGTTAACGCGATAATTTTGACAGCCCTAGTTTTTCTGCTTTATGCTCGTACAGCTTCTCACCATCCCTCCTGCTAAGCAGTGCGACCAAACTGTTTTTATTAGTCACTAGTACAGCTTACATTTGGAACTTAAAGTTAATGATGATTGACAGGTTTGTAGCTGTGATCTGGCCAGAGACTCCTCAATAGCTCTATAATCAAAGGCACAAAAGTGTGCACAATTTGAAGTGTGCTCTACACATTACACAGTTAACCAGACACGTCCAAAGTCCGGCCCGGGGGCCAAATGCGGCCCGTGGTCAAATGTCATCCGGCCCCCAGCCTCTGTCATAAAATCAATAATGTCTGGCCCGCACACACTTAATAAATTGGTCAGCAGTACTGCTACCAGCATATGAAGTAGTTTACACACTAAATGCTGCTGCTCATTTACCCACTAAAAGGCAGCAGCACTCTAAGCAACATTACCCCGTGTGACCCTTCCAATTTTCTAAAATGGCGACAATCAACAAAAAAATAAGTTGACTGCGACGGCCAACGCTTCAAGGATAAGTGGAAATTTGACTATTTCTTCACTAAAATACGCAACAACTGTGTCTGCCTCATTTGCAAAGAGACAGTCACTGTTTTTAAAAAGTTCAGTGTGAGGCGATATTACCAAACAAGACACGCTGACATGTACGACAAGATTACAAGGGAAGACACGCAGTGAGAAATTGAAGAACCTTGAAGCTAGTTAAATTTCACAACAGTAGTATTTTGCCAGTGCTCGAGAGTCAAAGGAGAGCGCCACAAAGGCTAGTTGCAAGATTGTTGAGATTATTAATTTAAAAAAATAGTAAAGCAAATGTGACACACAGAATGGCTTGCTAAAATTTGCTTAAATATATTCTTCGTAAAAGACATCAGCCAAAGTCGCCCCCCCACATTTTTACCAGACAAAATCTGGCCCCCTTTGCAAAAAGTTTGGACACCCCTGATTTAGGGCATTTCCAGGTCATTTCCTGTTGAGTTTGAGTCACTGCCTATTCATTTGGGTGATTCCCAGGTCACTTCCTGTTCTGTAACACAAAATAAACAGGAAGTGACCCATAAAATACCCCAAAATCAACAGGAAGTAACTGAAAAACAACAGGTAAATGACCATAAATGGCCCAAAATGACCTCATTGCCTGGCATTGGCTGCCACTGACGGCCATAGACGTTCAATCTGTTTGATGTGGGAGGGATGGCAGCGAATGAACGTTCATTCGCTGCCATCCCTCCCAGTTCAAATGGATTGGACGTCTACGAGTGATAAACTCATTCCAATTCACAGCAGAAGCTTGTTTTTCTGTTTATTAGTTGTTTTTAGAATATCCTAGAATGATTTCCTGACCAATGTATCGATAATCGTTGTATCGCCATATCGTCAGACCATCATTATCGTGAGCTTTGTATCGCAAACCGCATCGTATCGTGAGGTACCAAGAGGTTCCCACTCCTAGAATGCACGTTATAGTGCGACGATTGAGCGACCGCTTGAAAAAAAAAAAAACGCCTCAACAGCGAAAGCGCGTTCAAACTTCGTCCACTCTATGATGCTCACTGCGGTTCCTGAAAAATAAACACAAAATAAATAGCACACGTTCAGAACCAAACTTTAAGCCCCACCCTCTCAAATAAGTCCATCCCTACCATCCTCAGAGCAATCATCGCTTCAGGGCGCCAAATTTAAATAAGCAAGTTGCTCTGTCGCACCCTGTAATTTGTAACTGTAACTAATTACTTTTTTAAAGTAAGATTACCAACACTGAAAATTAATTTCCCTCAAGACCTGATTACACTTTGAGAGAAAACTTGTTGGGGTTCCCATTTTGTCGAATCAGACCGTGGATAGAAGAAATGAAGGTGAACTTGTGTATACATATAGTGGTTATTCACACACATATTTTAAACTTTTAAACAAATTACGTCACAATGAAAAAAATGGCGTCTGTAAAAAAGTCACGGATATCTACCTCATAACTATTGCTAAATTGTATTTTTTTGTTACTGTCGCATTTTACCTGATATGTTAGATGATGAATAATCGATTCAAACAAGGAAAAATTGGGAAAAAAACGTTTAAAAGGGTAAATATATGAAAAACAAAATCACGACCGCTCCTTGATGTCTGCGATTTCTGCATCGCGACCCTTGTTATATTAACATGTTTCACCCATAAAATCAAAAAAAAATCCAGCTGTGGCCATGACAGCTGTGTCTTGGCACTCAGTGATACATGTAACATGGAGTTTTTGGATCGAAACAAGTATGCGATCATATCTCGTTAAAGTCATGGCGTCTGTAATTCTGCTCTCGCGTGCTCTCACCTCCAGATCGGGTTTTGCTGTTTAAAGAGCATTAAAAAAAAAAAAAAAACTCCTGTCCAAAATTTTTCTTCCCCCAGAAAATTGAGATTTTAAACTTTCCAATGATGTATCACACATGCATATCGGACAATTTTGAAATTTGGCCAAATTGGGGGTCTCAGACCGGAACTTCAAGTCACCTGAGTGTTTTCAGCCATATATATACATATATATATATATATAATCTATATTAGTGCTGTCAAACGATTAGAAATTTTAATCTAGTTAATCATATGTCAACTGTGTGATTAATCATGATTAATCACATTTCCCTCGGGATGAATAAAGTTGCTCTTGAGGAATTTTTTTTTAGGAAAATACTATAATTTACTTAAAATTTGTTTTAATTTGATGTGTGAATAAATTAATACTTGACCAAATAGAGTTTTAAAATTTTATTTTGCTTGTAGAAAATAAAAAATAAAATAAATTGTCTGTATTATGGCAGCACGGTGGCTGAGTGGTTAGCACGTCTCCCTCACAGTTCTGAGATCAAGGGTTCAATCCCGGGCTTCGGCCTTCCTGTGTGGAGTTTGCATGTTCCCCCCGTGCCTACGTGGGTTTCCTCCCACATCCCAAAAACATGCATGGTAGGCTGATTAACACTCTAAATCAGACATGTCCAAAGTCCGGCCTGGGGGCCAAATGCGGCCCGTGGTCAAATTTCATCCAGCCCCCAGCCTCTGTCATAAAATCAATAACGTCTGGCCCGCACACAGACTTAATAAATTGGTCAGCAGTACTGCTACCAGCACATGAAGTAGCTTACACACTAAATGCTGCTCCTCATTTACCCACTAAAAGGCAGCAGCATTCTAAGCAACAGTACCCCGTGTGACCCGTTACTCCCAATTTTCTAAAATGGCGACAATCAACAATAAAAAAGTTGACTGCGACGGCCGACGCTTAAAGGATAGGTAGAAATCGGACGATTACTTCGCTAAAATATGCAACAACTGTGTCTGCCTCATTTGCAAAGAGACAGTTGCTGTTTTTAAAGAGTTCAATGTGAGGCAATATTACCAAACAAGACACGTTGACATATAAGACAAGATTACAGGGAAGGTACGTAGCGAGAAATTGAAGCTAGTTTAATTTTACTGCAGCAGTATTTCACAAGAGCCCGACAGTCGAAAAAGAACGCCACAAAGGCTAGTTGCAAGATTGTTGAAATTATCAATAAAAAAAAAAAAAAATACCGTATTGGCCCGAATATAAGACAGTGTTGTTGTTTTTTTGCATTGAAATAAGACTGAAAAAGAGGGGGTCATCTTATATTCGCAGTCTAGACATTATACCCATTCATGACGCTAGATGGCGCCAGATATCATTGAAGCGATGTTCTGTCATGCAAGATCTCAGCTACTTGCCCCATTCACGACCCTAGATGGCGTCAGATATCATTGAAGCGATGTTCTGTCATGATAGATCTCAGATACTCTCAAGTTTAACCAGTTAGCATTATTTTATTGCAATGTTTTTCCTTATTCAAATGTGTTTCAAGACTAGTTACAGTTAGACTTCACTTTGATGGTTAATGCAATTATTGCTATGTTGTTGTTTTATCACAATAGATTGGTTTATTTACATTTCAAAAACCAGAAGCCATTCATTTACGAATGTGATTGCACTTAAGTTTACATATTTAAATGTTCAGATATTAAGATTTGAATGAAGCAAAATAACTTGCTTTTTCTCTCAAATATATAGTTATAATCATTTGTTTTGGATGTACCGTAATTATTTTCTGTATAAAAATTAATTTGGTGTTAAAAAGTCTTTTTTCAAACTTGAGTCTTGTAAAAGAGGGGGTCGTCTTATAATCAGGGCTGTCTTATATTCGGGCCAATACGGTAATAAAGCAAATGTGACACACAGAATGGCTTGCTAAAATTTGCTTAAATATATTGTTCTACGTAAAGGACGTCAGCCAAGGTTGGCCCCTCACATTTTTACCACACCAAATCTGGCTCCCTTTGCAAAAAGTTTGGACACCCCTGCTCTAAATTGTCCGTAGGTATGAGTGTGTGCGTGAATGGTTGTATGTCTCCTTGTGCCCTGCGATTGGCTGGCAACCAGTTCAGGGTGTCCCCTGCCTACTGCCCGTAGTTAGCTGGGATAGGCTCCAGCACCTCCGCGACACTCGTGAGTAAAAAGCGGCATGGAAAATGAATGAATGAAAGAATGTATTATACAGCTTTAACAGATTAAAGTGCTTCAGACTAACAATGTGGCTCAAGTACCGTTTGGCATATTACCCAAAATTAACTAACAATTTAAAGAGCAGACAAGCACAATACAGTAACAATAGCTAGCGTTTCAAAAAATGTGTAAACAACTTGTCTGTTAAATTGAACATTTCACACAAATAAATGCAGCATTTGCAGTTTTACACTAAATGGCCTGAAAGCTGTGTGAGATATAAAAAAATAAACTGTAAAATTTCACACTCACTTAACTGAAAAACATCACACTAAACTGTGTGTCAAGGTGTTTAGACACACTGCTTAAGTTAGCCAGTCATACTCTATATTTTTTTTTAACCAACTGCTCAGGCAAACTAGCTTGTTGACATTTTCAGATAACAGAGCAGACCTTTTCTTTTGAACAATGTGCCCTGTCAAAGAAAACAGTCTCTCGCAAGGAACAGTTATGGCAGGTGTGCTTACTGTGGGCACCACTGTGCGCAGATCACCACTGTAGTAGACATAAGTCAATGCTGGCACTGCCTTGTACCTGTCTAGTGGTTTGTCATTGGTTGTTGTTGTTGTTTGTTGTCATTTGATTTTCAAGGCCCTCGTCTTCGACTATGATAATGGGTCTACACTATACAGTCTCTGGCTACCCAAGTAACGATAGTAGTAATCAACCTACTTTTTGTCTTTTTGTTGACAAGTCCGAGTCCGCACGCTGCCAGTGTAGCTTGATGACTGCGGCTTGTTCCTGCAGTGTTAGCGTCATTGCTAACACTAGCGAAGATATGCTTTGCCCGAAGGTGGTACTTTAGGCTGGTTGAGCTTCGATCGAAGTACAGTTCATTACAGCAGTATGTGCACACAACTTTGGTTTTATCACGATTTCCATTAGGCAGCTGTTTAAAACAGAATTTGCCATGAAGCAGTCCTGGGTCATCATCCTCACTCATCGTGGGTGGCTGCATTTTGTCCTGCATTGCCGCGCGGAGAATGTAAACATCAGCGTGTGGGACTACGGGAGGCAGTTGTGGCCAAACTTAGTGTGAGCGGTTTTTTTTTAATGCGTTAATATTTCCTGATTAATCATGGTCATTAACGCGTTATTGTTGACAGGCCTAATATATATATTGTGTAATAGGAAACAAACGAACATTGGTAGGGACGATATCACAGCATAACCTGCATGTACACTTTTTGCTGGGGAAGGGACATTAATAAGACCAAACAGATTGGGTGAACGACGGTCAGGGCTACATGTCTCCTGAATATGAACCTAATTAATTGATCAGCTAAATGATCAATGCAAAAATAAATCTGTATTGACTGATGCTAAGTTACATGTGGATTGGTTCAGGTGAGATAACGTTCGATTCAAACCTTTGTTTTCAAAAACTACTTAAGAAAAATATTGAAGTGCATGTCCCCTTATTACAGAAACGGGGCGCTATCCAAGAATGGGTCCACCCCTGGGGGACACTGGAGCACCCCTAGACTCAAAACTAAAGTATTTTAATATGAAAGCGATTTGGGGGAAAAAAATAATGAAAACAAATCTGAGATATCCAAGAACCGATCTACATATGAGGCATACTAGTAGACGACCCCAAGACTCGAACCAAAGTACTCTCATGAAATTATGAAGTGTGATTTCATTCCACAGATTTTTTTTTTTTCATGTGTCCCCCTGAAGTGGGCCCATTCTTGGATAGGGTCCCGTTGTTTTTTTGTTTTGTTTTTTTAAATAAAGGGACTTGCACTCTGAAGCCACTGTGTTGCATTACAATAATGCACATGCACTCTGAAGCCCTGCATTGCCATAAGCGGATTTTAAGGGGGGGGGCTGCCCCTGAAAAGTCTGAAAAGTGTCATTGCATGTAATTGACTTTCCTATATATATAAAAGTCATGAAGCAATAAAACTGCGACAAAAATGAACAAAAAAAATATGTTTTTATAATGGATCAAAATTATTTTTCAAACAGATAATGTGACGAGCACCTTAGACGGTCATTTGCTTTGCACAGAATTTTCAACAACAACAACAAAAACTAGGGGAGGGCAATTGTATTTTTCAAATGATTTTTTGGGGGATTGAAAATATATATATTTTTTTTGATTGAAGCAACTTTTGGGGGATTCAATGATTTAGATACAAATTCCTACCCCCAATATGGCCCAAACACAAAAAGGATTGCTTCCATCAAAGAAAACTTTTTCGATGAAAAATAAAGTGTTCAAATGCAAATTTTTCAATCTCAAATATTTTTTCGCATTCAAAAACTTTTTCTGTGATTGAAATTTTTCTTTTTTTTGATTGAAGTGATTTTTCTTTTTGAAAATATAGTTTTTGGAGCAACTTATTTTTTGATTAAATAATAAAGACAAAAACGTCCTAGCCAAAATGTGGCCCAAACACAAATTAACATGACTTCAATCAAAAAAGTTGCGTCAATCAAAAAAAAAAAAAAAAAAAAAATCAAAGAAAAATAGCTTTCACATGCATTTTTGGAGTTTTTTGAGTTTCAAATTTATTTTTGCATTCAAACACTTTTTTTTTTTTTTGATTGAAGCGACTTTTTTTGGTTGAAAATACATATATTGATTGAAGCAACATTTTTTTGATTGAATACTAAAGACACAAATCTACATCCATATGGCTCCGCCCAGGGGGTACAATTTTTGACTGGGTTAACTACATTGGCACGACACCGGCGGGCGTACCATATTCAATGGATGACGATCTTAGCGAAAAGTATTGCCTAAGCAGCCTGACTTAGATTTCCCCTCAAGAATGATGGGAAACGTAAAACACTCAACTTGTCAACTTATTATTTCAAAAATTCTTGTAAGTTTTATTGCTGACACTACGTTTCGGGGTCATCAACATGTTGTGCCCCCCCTGCCTCAAAAGTCAAACTCCGCCTATGTGCTTTGCATTACCCTAATGCACATATTGCAAACAATCATCCAAATAAGGGACGCTAGCTTTACTTTGTTGATCCTTGTGGAGGATGGCCTGACTGCATTAATTCTGCAGGTTAGGAAGTTTACACAGTTTAATGTCATGCTAACTCTGATGCAGCTCGCACCGTCAGTAGCGAAATTAGTGGTGTTTCACTCTCTTCCACAACACTGACGTCTTTTTATATACCGTGGCTGCTGCTGCCCGAAAAAAACAAAAAAAACCAAACTTGTAATATCCCTCCTCTTCGAAGGGGAAAGAGGAAGCGACACGTTGTCAACATGAAACTGTCGGGGCTGCGTGAGGGGCGGGGCGATCAAGTCATCAGCCTATCAAATGTGCATTTGGGGGGGGGGGGTGGACCTCCACCTTCAGCAAGTGAAAAGTGATCAACCCTGAACATAATGAAAACAATTCACTTAATAATGGTAATTTGGAAATAAATTCTTTAAAAATCAAACGATGTGATTTTCTGTTTTTTTTTTTCACATTCTGTCTCTCATGGTTGAGGTTTACCCATGTTGACAATTACAGGCCTCTCTAATCTTTTCAAGTAGAACTTGCACAATTGGTGGTTGAGTAAATATGTATTTGCCCTATTGTAACTAAAATCATTATATAATGCAAATCCGGTTGCTTAAAAGTTGGTGGGGACAATATCAGCCTCCTGAAAAGTTGGTAGTATTATGTCCTATGCAAACCTACGCTCATGGTGAGATAAAAGGAACAACTCGACTTAGAGCAAACCAGAATCTTTGCTTCCATATTCTCAATGCTAAGAACTAACGCTATGAATGAATAATTCCCCATAAAAAAAAGAAACCAGTATTGTAAGATCAACTCCATTTTAATATCCTATACCTTTTCCGTATCAATTTCCTGACCTCAACGCAAAAAACATGCTCCTAAAGGTTCGCTCAGGTTCGCAAAATGCTTTCAAAATAGAATATGTAACCTCATGAATGATAACTCTACACGTCAATCACATCTTAATTGATGATTTATTTGAAGACTGCATGTATAAAACTCTTGTCATTGTTCAAATACCCTCGGGCCTGCTACCTGTTAGTCGTGCAGTGGAATTAAGATTTATGCGTCAAAAGTATCTAATCTATTGCCAAGATTTCCAGACTAGCTAATTTGCATGTTTTCTTGTTGTAGTTATGTTATACATCCTCATTCTTTCCTCATTGGCCCATCATCAGAGGAACAAACTTTAACGCTTACCATTGACTTGAGTTCATTTTTACAGCCTTAAATTACAACAAGGTCACAAAGGGCTTTCAAATATTTAACAAATGAATTTATAATTTTAAAGGGTATGTAATGGCAAAGGGGGTGTGAGACATCAATAGAACCGTTATGTGCCAAGATAACAAATATTGATAAAGTTAACAAAAAAATCAATCACATTAATGAGCAATTATCGAAAATAGATCGAAAATGACGAACATTTCCGAAAGTGTTCCGGAAACAGCCGAATGGGGCGGCGACGTCACGACAAGTGATTGACAGTCGAGGCGGAGCCAGGTGCCATTGTTTTTTATCGACGAGAGAGTAGCGTTCGGGTTTGTTTGACCAAAACATCACTAAAATGGTTCAAAACTGCTGTGCTATGTGGTGTGCAGATAGCTATTTATCGGAATATAGAATCCATGAGTTTCCGAACGCGAACAAAAAAAGCTGGACTACGCAGACAATGGGTAAAGTTCGTCCGTGCAAAGAGGGCTAATTTTCTAGACCCAGCCTCCGGCACGGTTTTCTGTTATTTTCCCCATGAAAGCTTCTCGAACTATGGACAAGTGAAATCGGGTTTTGCTGCAAGATTGCTGCTCAAAGCAGATGCGGTGCCCACCATACACCAGCCACCTAAATGTCCCGAGATATCAAAAAAGAGGACGATGACTGGCAAAGGAGGCTAAGGCTAAGCAAAGGAGGGGAGCAGCCAAGCTCGAAATGGCCAGAGTGAGTACTCTTTTATAATAAAAAAATATCACGCATTGGATACAGGACTGGACACATGTATAAATTATCACTCGTAAAATACATAGAACAAATCCTCTGATCCCATTCATATTTGTGTCTGTTGGCAGAGCAAAAAACTATGATAGCGCAATAAATGATAATTATTCTATACATTACTTTATTTTGCGGTCACGGTGTATCAGCTTCACAAAAAGAAATGCAAAAAATATCATTCGTTGTTTCCCACACGATCTGCTGGCGATGTTTCATCAGTGTCATTGCTCCCCTCAATGACCGTTTCATTACGCTGCATTGGCGTTCGTTTGGGCTCAAACTGGTAACCTAAAACACCAATTAAAGCTTCGTAACTCTCCTCGTCACCATTAGATGAACATTCGTTACGTCCTTCTACGTCGGATTCGTCGCTGAAACTAGAAACGAAATTGTCTGCCATCATCGCCGCCATTCAGTATTAAAGCACTGAGCCTTTTTTCTTGTTGAAGAAACACCCCTCACTGTCAATTCTGAATTCTCTTTTATTGACTACGAGGGGTGTTTCTTCATGAGGGAACCTGGAATATGTGCAGGACGAACACAATGCAACAGCATAAACAGCTCAAAACACCACTAATTCTTCCCTCACTAGAAGGAATTATATTGATGTAGACAGGCGCTGCTCCACTAGTGGCCGGTGGCACTCTCTTTACTTGTCGTGACGTCAAGCACACAATCTGCCAGATCTCGGGCGCCAGTCGTTTTAGCTTGACAATCGAGCCAAATTTCTCTCATTTTCTTGTGTGTAATTACACGAAGTGGCATGATATGAATACAAAAGGCATGCGTTTATGGATAAATGATGGAATATTAACATTTTCCCAGGGAAAATTATTTTCTCAAAAAAGGGCTTCTGTTATAAGAGCACAAGATCAATCACTTCAACACCCTTTTCTCCATTATTGTAATGTTGTATAACATTTAAAAATAGATTTTTCAAAAGTAAAAATAAACAACTGAAAGAATATATTCTTTACTGGCTTTTATCTATTTTAGCTACCTACCAACCTGTTTTTTTTTTTTTTTAAGTAATTTTCACCTAGGCATTTTCCGGTTTGAGATTCCGTCGGTATCATAATCTTAAGCCAAAATATCATGGTATCACAGCTCTAAAATGTGTTACATTGAGATATCTGGGTTGAATTTTTTTTTCCATTTAACAGGATTTGTATTTTATTTTTCAAAACATGTGCCCAAATTGAAACATAAGTATAATGTTTAAATAAGTTAAATAAAGGGAAAAACTAACTGAAATATTGTGAATTAGGGCTGTCAAACGATTTAAATTTTTAATCGAGTTAAATACAGCTTAAAAATTAATTAATCGTAATTAATCGCAATTAATCGCAATTCAAACCATCTATAAAATATGCCATATTTTTCTGTAAATTATATATATATTCTGTAAAATAAATTGTTGGAATGGAAAGATAAGACACAAGATGGATATATACATTCAACATACGGTACATAAGGACAGTAGTGGGCATTTCACTCTACTGTCATTTAAATCTGTCTATGCTGTCCTCACTCCGAAGCGTCTACTTTTTCCAAAGCTAGACAGCCTCCAACCATTGTCCTCTTCAGACCGTCATAAAACTACAAAAAAAAAAGTACACAAGCATTGCATTAGCAACAACGTTAGCTTAGCACGCTATACAGGTTCACTAAACATAAACAAAAAGCGTCTCATACAAAAAATAGAACATTTCGCTTGCTAACATAATATGTACATTCTTTACAACAACCATACTTATGGACAAATCTTGTCCAAGGATCATATAAGCACAACATTACAACGTAGGCGTCAGCCCGAGACGTCGTGCAGCCATATTGAACTGGCAAGAAAAAAATAAGACATGTCGCAAAGCGACCACAAGAGTTCGCTGTTAGTACAAAAAGCCTTGCTGTAAAACTTACCAAAAGGCAGAATACTGTCTGAGCGGGACATGTGCGTTAATTGCGTCAAATATTTTAACGTGATTAATTCAAAAAATTAATTACCGCGCGTTAACGCGATAATTTTGACAGCCCTATTCTGAATACAATTAAAATAAATGCCGTCCTTTAGGTGAGCCTAAACCCACAGCCACAGCTCAACATTATTGCCGTCAGAACAAAAATAATTGAATTATTTTCCATAAAAAGCACGTGTGTATGACTCGTATCATGCTTACATCATACACACACTTTCTTTCTCAACACAGACAGTTGCCAGAGAGAAAAAAACACATTTTCCCACCGCTTGACACACTAAACACGCTGGACTTAACTCTCTTAGCTTGTGGGTAACATTCATGACAGTGTTTACAAACCTTTAATTTTGTATAAATGCGAAATTACCATAGTGGCCCGAATATAAGACTGTGCTTTTTGCATTGAAATAGGACTGAAAAAGAGGGGGTCGTCTTATATTTGCAGTCTAGACATTATACCCATTCACGATGCTAGATGGCGCAGATCATTGAAGTGATGTTCTGTCATGAAAGATTTCAGCTACTCTCAAGTTTAACCAGTTTGCATTATTTTATTGCGATGTTTTTCCTTATTCAGATTTGTTTCAAGACTACTTACAGTTAGACTTCACTTTGATGGTTAATGCAGTTATTTCAATGTTGTTGTTTTATCACAATAGATTGGTTTATTTACATTTCAAAAAAAAAAAAAAAGCTCCTCGGTGGCAAGGCCCCGGGGGTAGATGAGATCCGCCCGGAGTTCCTAAAGGCTCTGGATGTTGTAGGGGTGTCGTGGCTGACACGTCTCTACAACATCGCGCGGACATTGGGGACAGTGCCTCTGGATTGGCAGACTGGGGTGGTGGTCCCCCTTTTTAAGAAGGGGGACCGGAGGGTGTGTTCCAATTATAGAGGGATCACACTCCTCAGCCTCCCTAGTAAAGTCTATTCAGGGGTGCTGGAGAGGAGAGTCCGCCGAGAAGTCGAATCTCGGATTCAGGAGGAGCAGTGTGGTTTTCGTCCCGGCCGTGGAACAGTGGACCAGCTCTACACCCTCGGCAGGGTCCTCGAGGGTGCATGGGAGTTCGCCCAATCAGTCCACATGTGTTTTGTGGATCTGGAGAAGGCGTTCGACCGTGTGCCTCGGGGAGTCCTGTGGGGGGTGCTCCGGGAGTACGGGGTACCGAGCCCCTTGGTAAGGGCTGTTAGGTCCCTGTACGACCGGTGTCAGAGTTTGGTCCGCATTGCCGGCAGTAAGTCGAATTCGTTCCCAGTGAGGGTTGGACTCCGCCAAGGCTGCCCTTTGTTACCGATTTTGTTCATAATTTTTATGGACAGAATTTCTAGGCGCAGCCGAAGCGTTGAGGGGGTCCGGTTTGGTGACCTCAGCATTGAAGCTCTGCTTTTTGCAGATAAAGTAGTGCTGTTGGCTTCATCAAGCCGTAACCTCCAACTCTCACTGGAGCGGTTCGCAGCTGAGTGTGAAACGGTTGGGATGAAGATCAGCACCTTCAAATCCGAGACCATGGTCCTCAGTCAGAAAAGGGTGGATTGCCCTCTCCAGGTCGGGGATGAGATCCTGCCCCAAGTGGAGGAGTTCAAGTATCTTGGGGTCTTGTTCACGAGTGACGGTAGGAGGTAGCGGGAGATCGACAGGCGAATCGGTGCAGCGTCTGCAGTAATGAGGACTCTGCACCGGTCCGTAGTTGTGAAGAAGGAGCTGAGCCGAAAGGCAAAGCTCTCGATTTATCAGTCGATCTACGTTCCTACCCTCACCTATGGTCACGAACTTTGGGTCGTGTCCGAAAGAACAAGATCCCGGATACAAGCGGCCGAAATGAGTTTCCTCCGCAGGGTGTCCGGGCTCTCCCTTAGAGATAGGGTGAGAAGCTCGGTCATCCGGGAGGGACTCGGCGTCGAGCCGCTACTCCTCCGCGTAGAGAGGAGCCAGCTGAGGTGGCTCGGGCATCTAGTTCGGATGCCTCCTGGACGCCTCCCTGGGGAAGTGTTCCGGGCATGTCCCACCGGCAGGAGGCCCCGGGGACGACCCAGGACACGCTGGAGAGACTATGTCTCTCGGTTGGCCTGGGAACGCCTTGGGATCCCGGCGGAGGAGCTGGTTGAAGTGGCTGGGGAGAGGGAAGTCTGGGCTTCACTGTTAAAGCTGCTGCCCCCGCGACCCGACCCCGGAACAAGCGGAAGATAATGGATGGATGGATGGACATTTCAAAAACCAGAAGCCATTCATTTACGAATGTGATTGCACTTTAGTTTACATATTTAAATGTTCAGATATTAAGATTTGAATGAGGCAAAATAACATGCTTTTTCTCTCAAATATATTGTTATAATCATTTGTGTCGGATGTACTGTAATTATTTTCGGTATAAAAATTAATTTGGTGTTCAAAAAGTCTTTTTTCAAACTTGAGTCTTGAAAAAGAGGGTCGTCTTATAATCAGGGTCATCTTATATTCGGGCCAATACGGTATATTGGAGGGATTGCCTCTTTGGCAGCCCCCCTCCGCAGATATGTTTTACATATCAGTTGGCCCTCCTCAGTGTTGTCACCGATGACTTGAAAAGAAATTTAATAGCTGATTATTGATTATGCCTCAAAAAAGTAATCTAGTTACTTTACTGATTACCTCATTGTCGAAGTAACTAAGTTACTTTAAAATTAATTTATCAGTTACTTTCTACCAATTTTTCACCCTTTGCTGCCTCAACATAGGAATGACAACAGAAAAATGTCATCGCATGTAATTGACTATCCGAGAATTGAATTTAAAGGAGAAAAGTAAGCATCTTCGAGTTAGCAGGGGTTTAATTAGTCGATTGAGTTTATTTCAACCATCATTGACTCGCGCTAGCTTAGCTACTCCGGAGCCCTGAAACTAACAAATAACTGACAAACAGCACGGAATTTTTTCAAATCAACTCCAAGGACTAATTATACCCCTGCCAACTCAAAGATAAAAGCCTAATGTCAAAAATGTTGAACTTCCCCTTTAAAATAAAATAAAGACCTAGCCCTTAAAATGTTGCCTATAAAAGTTTTAAAGCAATAAAACAAACAATAAAAATGAATGAAATGATCAAGAATCCTACAGTCCCTGACAAAAGTCTTGTCGTTTATCCATTTTGTAGAAACAACTGGTTTCGCAATCAAAAGCTATTTGACGAATATAATGTAACATGCCACTTTCTTCTCTTTGTAGATTGCTCTTCTGAAATATTTTCCTTTCACCTCTGCACATCCCGAGCAGACCTTATCCACATCAGCACCAAGTCCAAGCCCACCAAGTCCAGTACCTTCCCACACACAAACTGCCAGTAGAGAAAGAATTGGTGAGTGGTGAAAATTGCTATTGTTGGGTCTGGGGGGCAAATATGTTGCCTAGGGTACCAAATTGGTCAGGAACGGCCCTGTTTGTAGTATGACTAGGGCAAAAAATTGGCTACGTTTTCATAGCATGTGACCCTTCCTCCTATCTCCCTATCTCAGAGGACAGCCTATTCACGGTTCAGCTCTTCAGTTCACTGCCGTTGGCCCCATTCAGTCACATCATTTGTCAACAAACATTTCAACTATGTTACTCAACGGAAAAGTCATATGCATTCCTCAGCAGCACTCGCTGTCTGACGCATTTTCCTGCAGTTTAATACTTACTTTGCATGTACAGTGGGGCAAATAAGTATTTAGTCAACCACTAATTGTGCAAGTTCTCCCACTTGAAAATATTAGAGAGGCCTGTAATTGTCAACATGGGTAAACCTCAACCATGAGAGAGAGAATATGGAGAAAAAAAAACAGAAAATCACATTGTTTGATTTTTAAAGAATTTATTTGCAAATCATGGTGGAAAATAAGTATTTGGTCTATAGACCCTACCCACCGACGTCACAAAATCACTGCTCGCTGTATGGTTCCGCCCCTTTGTCCATCATTTTGTGTCTGTATTATCAATGGTCTCAATTGATCGAGCAATTTATAATGCATTTCATGGAAGACCCGGTGCTTTCGGATGCCGTAAACTCACTTGATGCGTTGCATAAAAGGCGTTATGTGGAAAAGCTTCAGTTTATCCATTCGCCAGATCCATATTTGATGCCTAAATCGAAGTTTTTCGACCCGCTGTCTCTGCCGTATTTGCCTGACATCTGCTAGCTACCCTGATATGTACAACTATCTTGTCCACACAAAATCAGCCTATTCTCACGAAAGTTTGAAAAACTTTAAGAGCTTGGAGGTTTATAAATACTTCGTTGCTGGTTGGGTGAAACAGGTCCTCGTCCACGAAAATTCGGCAGGAATCTATCTTGTGCTTGGAAAGGTGAGTTACGAAATTTTCAATTCAAAATCTTTTGTTATTGCTAACATCCACAGTCAAGTCTAATGTATTTCATGTCGTTTGTCAATGGAGTTAGGGCTTTTAATGTTTATATGGTTTAGCGATAGCACTCTCACTACATACATACGTGTATGTTGTCGGCGATTAGCCTAGCAATGATCTTAATTGTGGTTGTCAGCCCAAAACCCTCTAAATATATATTAAATGCATCTTACCAGATATAAAATGACTACTACATAATCTGTGGTAATCGTTTGGAGCCCAGTTTTCTCGTTGAATTGCAGCAGCCCATCTCGCTCTCTTCTCTCCAGGTCTCTCGGAATCCGGTAGAACTTCAAGTCTCTCCGTCTTCTCCGTCTATCTTCTCTGTTATTGCAACCGACCGCCACACACGCCTTCACCATTTTGATTATTAATGTTAACGGGCAGAAAAACACGTCGTAAATAGGAGGAATGTACGTAGCCGTAACAGGTAAACATGATGTGTTGACGGACAATTGGGCGGCACCAGTCAGGAGGAAGGAGTTGTGACGTCACGTGGGTAGGGTCTGTACCAAAAGTTAATCTCAATACTTTGTTATGTACCCTCTGTTGGCAATAACAGAGGCCAAACGTTTTCTGTAACTCTTCACAAGCTTTTCACACACTGTTGCTGGTATTTTGATCCATTCCTCCATGCAGATCTCCTTTAGAGCAGTGATGTTTTGGGGCTGTCGTTGGGCAACACAGACTTTCAACTCCCTCCTCACCCCGTGGCGTCAAAATGATAACAAGAACGGTGAGCAAAAATCCCAGAACCACTAGCGGGGACCTAGTGAATGACCTACAGAGAGCTGGGACCACAGTAACAAAGGCTACTATCAGTAACACAATGCGCCGCCAGGAACTCAAATCCTGCACTGCCAGACGTGTCCCCCTGCTGAAGAAAGTACACGTCCAGGCCATAACACATTCTCCCAGTCCTCTTTTGGATCACCCAAATGCTCTCTAGCGAACCGCAGACAGGCCTGAATAAGTCCAGGCGTTTTGCTTTGCATCCGCACATTGACGTGACTCATCACCATCAGACTCAGATAACTGCAGTAAATTGGGAAACCTCCATGCCGTCCGTGGAATAAAATAAATAATAAATATCGGTGGAAACTGATCACGCTACACAAGCACTTTATTATGATTGTTGTTAACACTTGTGTATGTAAATTTGATGTTGGTAGATTGTTTTCTTCTTGGAGATGAAATGCATGTGTGGCAGCTTAGCATTTTTTTTGGGGGGGGGACATTTGCCGTCATATATTTGGAATCAAAGCACCGTGTACCGGAATAGCATTCCGGCCTTGAATCTTATACTGGAACTGCGTTCCGGACCTGAATCCTAAACCGGAACTGCGTTCCTGACCGTTCTGGCCCACTTTCACCTCTGGTTCTGGCTCATACTGTCTGCTGATCCGACAAGTGAATCCATACTGAGTTATGGGCGGCTCCGTTTGAAATTGGATCCAAATTTGCATTACATCTGACCCATGTCCACTCCAGTTATATTTTCCTATCGGGGAATCTGGACTACATCTGGCCCAATGCTGGCCCAGATTGGGTAACATGTGTGCCATATCCGGGCCATACATTGATGTCGTGTCTGCTACTTTGGACCAGTTCTGGCCCAAAACTCTTTGCTGATTGGCAAGTGAATCCAGGCTGAGTTTGGCCCATTGTTTAAAAAGAAACAAGCGCGGATCCATTTTACAAAGTTGGGCCAAAATTTGCAGTACATCTGGCTCATGTCCGCTCCAGTTATGTTTTGCTATCTGCGATATTTGGGTCACTGTCAATCCAAGGCCATTATAATCACTTTTCTTCCCAGTTTTATCTCTGCTATGTTAAATTGTAGCACGTGTGTGCAATCAATAAATCACACACAGTGGCGCCACTAGGGGGTGGCTACGGCCACCCCTATAAATTGGTTGGCAACCCCACTGGCCACCCTGCTTGCCAGTATATCGTTAGATTGTTGTACTGTAGCATCAGTTATGCATTTCTTCCCAAATGAATGCATTTATTTTGTTTAGTTAAATGTAGGGCTGTCAAATTTATCACGTTAACGGGCGCTAATCAATTTTTAAAAATTAATCACGTGAAAATATTTATCGCAATTAATGCATTCGCGGTACCACTCATTCACGCATTGCCACAAACAGCCTACAATGGCGTCGTTTTACTTATATAAAGAGATAAGAGGCAGAGTGGAGTAGATACAAGCATTCATTGGGGCCGTGCCTTTTAATTGGCAAAAGCTTTGTCATCTCTCCCACAGCAACTATAAATATTGTGGGAAGCGAGGTGGGGAAGAATGACAGAAGTTGATCTTTTTCTTTACACCCTGTAGTGTACCCAACGCAGAGAAGATGTTGCATTTGCAGCCACCACACACAATCATGGTTCCACCACTTCCCATCATGCATTTGGGCAGAACAGTTAGGTCGCTACAGTATCATTTACTGAAAGCTCAACAAATACACTAGATGGCAATATTTAGTCACAATATACAAACTCACATTCATCCTTTAAGAATTACAAGTCATTCTATCTGTGGATCCCTTTCACAGAAAGAATGTTAATAAAGTTAATGCCGTCTTGTGGATTTATTGTTATAATAAACAAATACAGTACCTATGTACAGTATGTTGAATGTATATATTAGAGCTGTCCCAACTAGTCGACATAGTCGATGTCATCTTTTGAACATTTTGACCAATTCCATTGTAGATTTGGCTTTATGTTTTGGATCATTGTCCTGTTGGAAGATAAATCTCCGTCCCAGTCTCAGGTCTTGTGCAGACACCAACAGGTTTTCTTCCAGAATGTTCCTGTATTTGGCTGCATCCATCTTCCCGTCAATCTTAACCATCTTCCCTGTCCCTGCTGAAGAAAAGCAGGCCCAAACCATGATGCTGCCACCACCATGTTTGACAGTGGGGATGGTGTGTTCAGGGTGATGAGCTGTGTTGCTTTTACGCCAAACATATCGTTTTGCATTATGGCCAAAAAGTTAAATTTTGGTTTCATCTGACCAGAGCACCTTCTTCCACATGTTTGGTGTGTCTTCCAGGTGGCTTGTGGCAAACTTTAAACGAGAGTTTTTTAGGGATATCTTTGAGAAATGGCTTTCTTCTTGCCACTCTTCCATAAAGGCCAGATTTGTGCAGTGTACGACTGATTGTTGTCCTATGGACAAACTCTCCCACCTCAGCTGTAGATCTCTGCAGTTCATTCAGAGTGATCATGGGCCTCTTGGCTGCATCTCTGATCAGTTTTCTCCTTGTTTGAGAAGAAAGTTTGGAAGGACGGCCGGGTCTTGGTCGATTTGCAGTGGTCTGATGCTCCTTCCATTTCAATATGATGGCTTGCACAGTGCTCCTTGAGATGTTTAAAGCTTGGGAAATCTTTTTGTATCCAAATCCGGCTTTAAACTTCTCCACAACAGTATCTCGGACCTGCCTGGTGTGTTCCTTGGTTTTCATAATGCTCTCTGCACTTTAAACAGAACCCTGAGACTATCACAGAGCAGGTGTATTTATACGGAGACTTGATTACACACAGGTGGATTCTATTTATCATCATCGGTCATTTAGGACAACATTGGATCATTCAGAGATCCTCACTGAACTTCTGGAGTCAGTTTGCTGCACTGAAAGTAAATGGGGCTGAATAATATTGCACGCCCCACTTTTCAGTTTTTTTTTTTTTGTTAAAAAAGTTTAAATTATCCAATAAATGTTGTTCCACTTCACGATTGTGTCCCACTTGTTGTTGATTCTTGACAAAAAAATTAAATTTCATATCTTTATGTTTGAAGCCTGAAATGTGGCGAAAGGTTGCAAGATTCAAGGGGGCCGAATACTTTTGCAAGGCACTGTATATAATGTTAAAAGGTCATAAATATATACAGTATATACAGTGATTGGACTCAAGGGCGAGATTCTCAATGATAAGGTAATAAATTAAGATGAAGGCAATTCATATAGGCAATTCATTGATATACAAATAAGGTTTAAAAGGGAAAAGGTGAAAAGTTTTCGTTAATTTCTAATTGTGTTGTTTTATTTGTGTGCACCGTAGCTCTTACGGTGTGATTACATCAAGGATGGAATAAAAGTTGTAAACCATCAGTTTAAGAGACCATCTTTTCAATCGGGATGCTACACTAGTTAATTCTATCAGCATTTGAACTCATTGTTTATTTGGGATTTATTGTTGTTATTTACGTGTTTATTTGTACTTTAGTAAATAGTTTGTGTTCTAATATGTTTTTTATGAATTGATAAGCGTCAACAAAAATTTCATTGCTAAATTAGTAAACAAAAACAAAAAAAAAAATTTTTTTTTTAATTATTAGATTATTAGATTAGTCGACTAATCGTAAAAATAGTCGGCTGACTAATCGGGAGAAAATTAGTCGATTGGGACAGCCCTAGTATATATCCGTCTTATCTTATCTTTCCATTCCAACAATAATTTACAGAAAAATATGGCATATTTTAGAGATGGTTTGAATTGCGATTAATTACGATTAATTAATTTTTAAGCTGTGATTAACTCGATTAACAATTTTAATCATTTGACAGCCCTAGTTAAATGTACACCTTATGCCTAATATATACATAACAGAATAAAACTGTTGTTGTTGTGTTAGGGACTATGCACAATAAATCATTAGTCATCATCATCAAATATTACACTATACACCAAAGTATATCAGTAACTGTGTCCTTAAGTCTTTTCTGATAGTTTTCCCCTGACCTTTTTACTGCAATGATATAATGAAAACCTGAAATTATGGCTTTTAGTTTTGGCCACCCCAAGATTTTAAGTGGCCCCATCTGGCCACCCCTATGAAAACTTTCTGGAGGCGCTACTGATCACACTGTGCTCACCGGCAAAGATACATGTGTCTTCAGGACATGCATAACGTAGTACTGTTTTTGGCACCGACAAAGTAAATGGTTACACTGTCAATCTTGAGGAGCTGTCACATTAAAGAATGGTAGGGGCTTTAATATACAGTACAATCTGACGAGATAAAGCAAAAACAATAGCAGACAATATTGCCGTATTTACACCAAGTCTAAAATGTTCAATTTCTTGTTCAAACATAATGTGTAGCAATTTCTTCTGTTTGGTAGTCCCCTGTTGTTTGTTCCCCGCTTATATCCCGTTGCTCACTCTGTGGTTCAGGCCCTGTGACTATTTGTGTAAGGTTGGCTTCCTCCATGGCACTCAGGTTGAGTCTCAGCTGTTCTTTTTCATTGAGAATAACCTCTTCAATAGCTCTTTGCTGCTCCTCTTTCTTTTTCTTATCTTCCTCCATTTTTTCCCGCTTCTCCTGCTTCTTCATCTTCCAGAAATAGCACAGATTTTTCTCCGGGTAGGTGACTTTGGCCAGAGGGAGTTTAAATATCTTATTGGTTTCTGTAGTGATGAGCAAAAATGTAAGCGCCGAGAGACAGAAGGGCCACGTGCAGGCCGGGAGACCAAACTGTTGACAAAACATATAAAAGCTTGGATTTAGCACCACTTTCATTTGGATGGAGTTAATATGATAATGATTCCGGGTTCAGAGAACGTACTGCTGACATGATGTTGGCGATGGCAGAACCCAGGTACGCACAGAAAAATCCTGCAGAGTGAAAGAGAAAAAAAATTTGAAGTGTGACTCGTGACATTTGTCCCATAAAATGGGATTAGAATGGCAGCTCACCACAAGTAATAGCAAGCAGGTGAACTTGCCAAGTCAGGGCATAAAACATTCCACCAATGGCGATGCATGCCAGCACACAGTTGTATCCCCATAGGCCAAAATAAATTGCACCAAATGGAGCTGCCAAAGCCAGGCCTGCTAAGCAAATATGCAAATCACAACACAATACAGTAGATCACGATGACTACAGTGGTATGAAAAAATATCCGAACCTTTTGGAATTTTCTCACATTTCTGCATGAAATCACAATAAAATGTGATCTGATCTTTGTCGAAATCACACATATGAAAAAAGAGTGGCTGGCAAACAATTATAAGTTTTCACATTTTAATGAGGATAGTAGAGGTGGGAATCTTTGGGCACCTTACGATTCGATTACGATTCAGAGGCTCCGATTCGATTATAAATCGATTATTGATGCACCACAACCCCCTACCCCCCCGCTTTTAATTTTTTGTACACTAGTTCCAAAATTGTTCAAAAATCCTCTCAGGCTAAACAAACTACTATTTCAGTATCAAGTTAACCGTTAAAAACAGTAAATAAAATACTCAAGTCCCCATTCTGTATCGGCAGCTTTAAACTACATTCAATTAATTTAATGTTGTGAATCAACCATTAAACTTGTTAGAATTGCTCCCGTTATTCCATAATTTCCCTTCTGTCTACTTTCGACATGAAAGTTTTAAAACTGTTTCATCATTTAAAGATAGATTCAAGTCAAGATTTTGCCGATTTGGAGTTTTTTTTTTTTTTTTTAGATAAAAAGTAATTAGGTGTTCTGGGGGGGATTTACATGAGCTCCTGGGTAGGGTTTCTGATGAAATTTGTAAATTAAAAACATGGTTTGACAGAAACAAATTATCATTAAACTTAAGTAAAACAAAATTCATGTTATTTAGCAGATGCAATAAAAATAGTGAAGTACAAATACACATAGATGGGGTAAATATTGAAAGGGTCTATGAAAACAAGTTTCTTGGGGTAGTTATTGATGAGAAGATTAACTGGAAAGCTCATACAAAACACATACAAAGTAAATTATCAAGAAGCATTTCAGTCCTGAGTAAAGCAAAACACAATCTTGACCATTAATCACTCCACATACTTTAGTGTTTTTTAATCCTGCCATATTTACACTACTGTGCAGAAGTCTGGGGTAATACCGTATTGGCCCGAATATAAGACGGTTTTTTGCACTGAAATAAGATTGAAAAAGAGGAGGTCGTCTTATAACTGCGGCCTAAAAAAATAAAAAAAAATAAAAAACTGCGGCCTAGACATATAGCCATTCACGACGCTGGATGGCGCCAGTCATCAATGAATCGAATGCTGAACGCGACTCCGGCGGCCAAAGCGAACCCCTGACACGAAGAAGAAAGTGGTAAGAAGGAAAAGAGAAGAAAATACCGGTAATAGAAGAGATAACCGAAAATGGAGAAACTTCGCGACAATTTGGAGAAAAGTGGGTCGAAGATTGGCCAGGTTAACCGTTAGCTGAGGAGAAGTTATGACGCAAACTTCAAGCTGATGGTGATAAATGAGGCGGTGTCTTCAAACAACTGCAAAGCGGCTGTGAAATATGGTGTCACAGAGTGTAATGTACGGAGATGGAGAGCTCAAAAAGATCGCCTAAAAAATGCTCACAGTCAGAGAAAAGCTTTCCGTGGTCGTTTCTGTATAAAAATTAATTTGGTGTTCAAAAAGTCTTTTTTCAAACTTGAGTCTTGAAAAAGAGGGGATCGTCTTATAATCGGGGTCGTCTTATATTCGGGCCAATACGGTACTTATAAATGTACAATAAATTCAATATCCATTTTACAAAAAAAGAGCCATAAGAATAGTAAATAATGCCGGTTTTAGGGATCATACAAAAACAGTATCTACAGTCCCTTGCAAAAGTATTCGGCCCCCTTGAACCTTGCAACCTTTCGCCACATTTCAGGCTTCAAACATAAAGATATAAAATTTTAATTTTTTGTCAAGAATCAACAACAAGTGGGACACAATCGTGAAGTGGGAACAAAATTTATTGGATAATTTAAACTTTTTTAACAAATAAAAAACTGAAAAGTGGGGCGTGCAATATTATTCGGCCCCCTTGCGTTAATACTTTGTAGCGCCACCTTTTGCTCCAATTACAGCTGCAAGTCGCTTGGGGTATGTTTCTATCAGTTTTGCACATCGAGATACTGACATTCTTGCCCATTCTTCCTTGCAAAACAGCTCGAGCTCAGTGAGGTTGGATGGAGAGTTTGTGAACAGCAGTCTTCAGCTCTTTCCACAGATTCTCGATTGGATTCAGGTCTGGACTTTGACTTGGCCATTCTAACACCTGGATACGTTTATTTTTGAACCATTCCATTGTAGATTTGGCTTTATGTTTTGGATCATTGTCCTGTTGGAAGATAAATCTCCGTCCCAGTCTCAGGTCTTGTGCAGATACCAACAGGTTTTCTTCCAGAATGTTCCTGTATTTGGCTGTATCCATCTTCCCGTCAATTTTAACCATCTTCCCTGTCCCTGCTGAAGAAAAGCAGGCCCAAACCATGATGCTGCCACCACCATGTTTGACAGTGGGGATGGTGTGTTCAGGGTGATGAGCTGTGTTGCTTTTACGCCAAACATATCGTTTTGCATTGTGGCCAAAAAGTTCAATTTTGGTTTCATCTGACCAGAGCACCTTCTTCCACATGTTTGGTGTGTCTCCCAGGTGGCTTGTGGCAAACTTTAAACGAAACTTTTTATGGATATCTTTGAGAAATGGCTTTCTTCTTGACACTCTTCCATAAAGGCCAGATTTGTGCAGTGTACGACTGATTATTGTCCTATGGACAGACTCTCCCACCTCAGCTGTAGATCTCTGCAGTTCATCCAGAGTGATCATGGGCCTCTTGGCTGCATCTCTGATCAGTTTTCTCCTTGTTTGAGAAGAAAGTTTGGAAGGAGACCCGGCCGTCTTGGTAGATTTGCAGTGGTCTGAGACTATTACAGAGCAGGTGCATTTATACGGAGACTTGATTACACACAGGTGGATTCTATTTATCATCATAGGTCATTTAGGACAACATTGGATCATTCAGAGATCCTCACTGAACTTCTGGAGTGAGTTTGCTGCACTGAAAGTAAAGGGGCCGAATAATATTGCACGCCCCACTTTTCAGTTTTTTATTTGTTAAAAAAGTTGAAATTATCCAATAAATGGGGTTCCACTTTACGATTGTGTCCCACTTGTTGTTGATTCTTGACAAAGAAATTAAATTTCATATCTTTATGTTTGAAGCCTGAAATGTGGCGAAAGGTTGCAAGATTCAAGGAGGCCGAATACTTTTGCAAGGCACTGTAAATTCCAGAACATTGAAATTCATGGACTTGGTTCATTTTCAAACAGCTCAGCTAATGTATAAGCCTTTACACAGGTCGCTTCCTGGCAATATATAGAAATTATTTTTTAACAGAGAAGGACAATACAGTTTGAGGCGGGAGCTTCACTTACAGCATCACTTTGTGTTTCAGTTTGTGGAGTGAAGCTGTGGAATAAACTAGATGAGGGGCTCAAGCAATGTCCAAGCATGACCCAGTTTAGGAAGTGGTACAAGCACATGGTTTTCACTGGGTATGGGGAAGAGGAAGGGGTTCAATTATAGGGGGTTTTCACATATCTGTTATGGGGCAAGTCCCGTTTATTTTGGTTTATCTTGCATCTTATATATATATATATATATATATATGGTTATTTAGTTTATTTCTTTGTTAATATGAGTACTAGTTACATAGGGCGGACAGATATAATTAAGGAATAGAAATGACGGGTAGGTTTTAAGAAGCAAATGTTTCATCCTACTCCTTTTTGGACACAATGAATAAATTCTGAGCTTGTTTATTATTATCATTATTATTATTGTCTTAACTATTGTTGCTGTTATCTCGAGAATATCATTGTTTCTGTCTGATTTTTTTATTGTTGTTCGTTTGTTTTGGTTGTCTATTATTTTTATTTTTTTCTCATGTCCAAATAAAGCATTAATTCATTCATTCATTCACACTTTTTTTCATCTGTTTGATTTTGACAAAGATCAGCTCACATATGATAGTGATTTTATGCAGAAATGTTAGAAATTCCAAAAGGTTCAGATACTTTTTCATACCACTGTACTTGGATCGCTCACAAACAAAACTGTGCATTTGGCATTTTATAAAAGACATCTTGATTGATGTGTTTTGATAACCTATTAACTCATTAGCTGCCATTGACAGCACGTGGCATACAATCCACCGCGTCCTCCGCTGCCAGCCTCTCCAAATCAAAATGGATTGGAAGCTTAGTGCCGTCAATGGCACTCAAACATGTGCGTTCACAGCCAGTCCTCCCCAATTAAATGAACTGAACGTCTAATGTTATCAATGACAGATAAGGAGCTAAATATAGAATTCATTTCCCAAACTCACCTGAAAGCATGCCAATGGTAGAGCCGAGGACAGCGTGAGCGCACGTGATGGGGGAGGAGATGAAGAGAGAGATGATGAAGATGCCTCCTGTCCAAGGGTTGTCACAGCCGTAGACCTGGCCGATCCCCACAGGCACGGACATGAATAGCTGAGGAGATTTTTTCCGAAAGTTACAAATCAGCCTGCATGGGTCTCGAATTACTGGAAAAAACAGTCATCTGTGGAGCTAATTTGTGTTCTGGCACTGGCGAGCAGTGTTGTCAGTAATCTGTAATCTGATTACTTTCCTTCAGTAACGAGCAATCTAACGCGTTCATTTTTCCAAGCCAGTAATCTGATTAAAGTTAGTTTCCTCAGTGCCTGTGCGTTACTATTTTGTTGTTGCCTCATACTGTATGTAGAATGAAGAATATTGTTGTAATGTACGAAGAGCATTTTAATAGAAAATACTGCTCTTGAGTTTGGGGATGACATCACATCTCACGTTTTCTCGTCGGAAAAAAACGGGTCATGTGTATTACCATGCTGTGTGCGCGCCGCCAGCCACGGCGGTCAGCAACATAGCCTGGCTATCTATCAGGATGCTAACAGTAAAGGAGCCGGAGAGATACAACAAACGGCTGCATTTTGTCACTGGAGATACAGCCATTACTTCACATATCCATCCAGTAAAGATGACAAAAATATCTCCGTGCGTTGCAAACTCTGCGCTGGCTCAGAAAGACCGCTAAAAACTCGACATCTAATTCAACAAGGAAGCACTTGGAAATACAGCACAACGCGAAAAAACTCGAAACAAAGCCGACAGGTAACGAGACAGCCAGCACTTCTACAGTTTGTAACCAGCCTTTATAATATGTGTAATTATGTACATTTTATAGTTAGAGTTTGTAATCATGGGCATAGTTTTACATTTGTGGGACCGGGTGAAAAGCATGTTGAATACTCTGAAACAAAAGTCAAAAGTTTGGACACACTTAATCATTTTTGCGTTTTATATATTTTCACTACTATTGTAAATTCTCACTGAAGACATCAAAACTATGAACGAACATGTGGAATGGCAAAAAAGTGAAATGACTGAAAACAGGTTTTGTATTCTACATTCTTCAAAGTATCCACCTTTGAGGTGTCTCCAAACTTTGGCCAATACTGTATTTACTGTATATATATATATATATATATATATATATATAGTTCCAATCATGTTTTTTGCTCCCGATCCGATCCCGATCGTTTTAGTCTGAGTATCTGCCGATCCCGATATTTCCCGATCCGATTGCTTTTTTTTGCTCAATTCCAATCATTCCCGATAATTTTTCCCAATCATATGCATTTTGGCAATGCATTAAGAAAAAAATGAATAAAACTCGGACGAATATATACATTCAACATACAGTACATAAGTACTTTATTTGTTTATTATGACTATAAATCCTCAAGATGGCATTTACATTATTAACATTCTTTCTGTGAGAGGGATCCACAGATAGAAAGACTTGTGACTTTGTATATTGTGACTAAATATTGCCATCTAGTGTATTTGTTGAGCTTTCAGTAAATAATACTGTAGACATGCCCCAATGCATTGTGGGAAGTGGAGCCATGACTGTGCGTAGTGCTACCAATTGATATATCTTCTCTGCGTTGGGAAATAAGTTTTGGTGTTAAGAAAAAGAGCAATTGCTACCTTGCTTCCCCACATTGCTTCCCATGATATTTCTAATCGTAGGGAGAGGGATTGTAAGGCTTTAGCCAATTAAAAAAATGCCCGAAAGGCTGCCAAAATTCACTCTACTCATTTTACGCTGCCTTTTATCTCTCTATTTAGGTAAAACGGCGCCATTCCAGATTGAGCGCGACAATGCGTGAGTGGGTCGTGCAGTGCATGCATTAATTGCGTTAAATATTTTAACGTGATACATTTACAAAATGATTAATGACCGCCGTTATCGGGACAAATTTGATAACCCTACCTTAAGCCTAAACTAAAGACTCTGGATGAGTGTAACATATTATGTCTGTAATGTTAAATACAATTAGAAAACGATTTAATTAAAAAAATATATATATATATTAAAAAAAGGCATGGATGATATTTTTTTTCCGATTCCAATACTTTGAAAATGACGCGATCGGACCCGATCGACATCTTTAAATAACACAGTGCGAATACAATATATATTAATAGATCAAGTACACCTCTCTAATATATATATATATGTATATATATATTTCCACACATCTTGATACTGTTCGAGTTCAATCACCTGTTCAAGTTGTTGTTGGTAGAGTTTGAAAGCTTAGGTTTAAAGAAATTCTAAACATCCATCTTTCCTCCTCTGGTGTAGTTTTGGCTAAGCAAGTGATTTTGACCCATTATGAAAACTTTACGTTGTAGGATTTTTGTTCATTTCATTAATTTTTGTTGTTCGTTTTATTGCTTTACAACTTTTATAGACAAAATTTTAACGTCTAGGTCTTTATTTCAAAGGGGAAGTTCAGAATTTTTTACATTAGGCTTCATCTTGGAGTTAGCGGGGGTTTAATTAGTCGTTGGAGTTGATTTAAACAAATTTCGTGCAGTTTGTCAGGTTTTTGTTAGTTTTAGAGCTCCGGAATGGCTAAGCTAGGGCGAGTCAATGGTGGTTGAAATCAAGTCCATCGACTAATTAAACCCCCGCTAACTCAAAGATTAAGCTTTATGTAAAAAACTCAACTACACGCGATGACATTTGTCTGTTATTTTTATGTTGAGGCAGCAAAAGGAGAAAAATTGGTTAAAAAGTAACTGATAAGTTACTTTTAAAGTAAGTTAGTTACTTTGATAATAAAGTAATCAGTAAAGTAACTAGATTACTTATTTGAGGTGTAATCAGTAATTAAATTACTTTTTTAAGTAATCCGTGACAACACTGCTGGCGAGGTTGCTGTTTTTCATAAGGTGTAATGAATCAGTTGTGTGTTTTAACTCTAACCTTGGCAAGATTGATTTCCTCCCAGGTGATATTTGGCAACTCAGTGCGTGGCTGTATGAGGACTTGGGGGAAGTGGTGGTTGTAATGGCCTGTGGCCACCATGTGAAGGCACACCAAGATGTTGAAGGGCAGCGTGAACACAGGCAGATCCCAACGACTATTAATGGAAGCCAAGGCACTGGACACAATTGGGCTGAAACAAACAAATGCAAATGTTATTGTAATAGTGCACAAGAAGTTCAACCTCTGATGGATTCATTAAATTGATTATGGGTTTCGTCTTAAGTAATGCGCCATGAATGATTTCTGCCAACTTTTCTGGGAAAATGGATCGGAAGCCTATTCGCTGTCATAGGCAGTGAATGAGATTTATAACATTTGTCCTCAATGGATTTGAACACTTCACGTAAGAAAATTGAGTCAGCTGTGCGAATTGCACTTTATTTCCAGACCCTAACCGTTTTTAAATTTAACCTAAATTAACTGCATTCCGTGGGTTCATTTAATATAATTTAAATTTTATGGCGAGATGATATCAATCTAGCACAGTGGTTCTTAACCTGTCTTCGATCGAACCCCAGGGGTTCGGCGAAGGTAAAGAAATGCACAGTCCTCTTTTTGTTCGCTGATTAAATCGAGGCAAGGTGGCTTTTTAGACAAGGTTTTGGACCGGTTTGCTTCCAATTTACAGGCTTAATCCATAACACAGAAACATCCCTAATTAAAATTCCAAACGACCTCCTCATAGCATCCGACTCTGGTCTATTATCAATCCTTGTCCTTCTCGATCTCACTGCTGCCTTCGACACCATTTCTCACCCAATCCTTCTCGACCAGCTCTCCTCCCATGGCATCACCCACACACCCCTTTCCTGGTTCACTTCCTACCTGTCCGACTGCACACAATTTGTCAAATTCGGCCCCCATAAATTGAAATACCTACCTGTCTCTGCTGGCGTGCCCCAGGGTTCTGTCCTGGGGCCGCTCCTCTTTATCATTTACATTCTCCCCTTCGGTTCCATCTACCGCAAACACAACATTCACTTCCACTGTTACACGGATGACATCAGGGGCGGACTGGGACTAAAAAGCAGCCCTGGACTTTGACTCAGCCCAGTCCACAAGAATCGCTGTACGAAGGGAAACACAGACCCTCTTGGGGGTCCGGGGGCATGCCACCCCAAGGAGAATTCTTTTTTTTTTTTTTACATTTTATTGTAAAATGCATCGATTTCGTGCACTTTGAGAGAAAAATGAAGAAAATGTGTCTAGACTGTGACTGTCTGACTTGGGGTGCTCAAAGTACTGCAAGGCTGAACTGGAGTTTGATTCATGATCTTCTGCACTAGCTCTATGATCAACCTGAATAAATAAATGAAAGAATTTATTTTTTAAAGCAAGTTTTATGTATCCAATTGATTATAATAGCACCTAACCTGTGTCTATAAAATGACTTAATTGTTTATGCCATAGTCAATCTTGCCACACAAATAATACATTTCAATGAAAATGCAATAAACATTTCAAGACAAATCCTGTATACATAACCTTCATTGGAAAGTATTAACCAGAAAACAAAGCAATACATAAATAATTAAAAAATATATATCATATCAATTTAACTACCTAAACTTTAAAGTAGTAAAACCTTTCATTTTATTAATATTTTGTTATATTTCTTCTGAATTAATATTTATGCCGCGTGTGCATATGTTGTTTTACAGCTAAAATATTTTTTCTTAGGAGAGTGATAGTAGGACTAGCATACTGTAACTTGACACGATTGCAAACGGGTACATGGACTAGCTGGCACTAACCCTTTAATTGTCATTTATTTCATTTAAAATGTACATAGCTACCTGGTGGATAACAATTACCAGTATACCGAGCAAGTAACCCTCTTCATCCCTACTTACTTGTTGCCTGGCACGGCCAGACTGTTCTCCCTGTATTTTTCAAACACTGAGAGAATAGCTGGAACAGCGGTGAGTCTGGAGTACCAGGCTAACTTACTTGCCCTACGCTTGTCTGGGGAACTTCCACCAATTTATCATTACCCCTTCCCTCTTCTTTCTCTCTCCCTGCACCGGCTGCACGTCAGAGTGGCTGCCGCTCACACTCTCTTGTGAAAATATTTGTCATCTTGTGACATTTTATTGCTTCGCTCTCTAGTTTCTTTAATTTTTCTCCCTAACCTTCTCTGCGCCACCCTTTTCTTTTTTTGCCACCACCATCCACATTGTGCATTAACGCTCGTCGCTATTTTGCTTCCACAAGGAACCAATGAAGGCTACTCTGTGCTTTCTTCGTTCTTCTATCAGATTGGCGGTGAACAGCCAGATGGATTGCTGCTACCTGTCGGATTGGATGCGAACTGTAGATAATCAGAGGATAGGGGGGGATAAAAACAGTGATGTATAATGATTGACGGCCGCCGGCCATCCAGGGCACCGGCCGTTCTGTGATCCTCCAGAACCCACAGATTACCAGTCCGCCCCTGGATGACACCCAGTTCTTCATTTCTTCAAAACCAACCTCCTCCCTTCCACCTTCCTACCTCACCCTCTGTTTAGATGACATTAACTCCTGGTTCTCCTCTAACTTCCTTCTACTCAACAGCTCAAAATAAAGAAGTCCTCCTAGTTGGAACCACCGCCATGCTCTCTCATGTTGATAAGTTCTTTATTACCATCAACAATCTACCGATCTCTCCTTCTACTCAGGTCAAGAGTCTGGGTGTCATCCTCGACAGCATGCTCTCCTTCTGGTCAGATATCAACAGCATCACCATATCAGCAGGGGTGAAAGTGGCGTGCCGAAACTCCCCGACGTGACGGTCGCCACGGAGCCAGAAATTTTATTTATTTATTTATTTCATTTTGGGAGGGGGGAGGGGTGTGTCAAACCTCTTAAACTACTGAAATGCAAAGAAAACAGTTTTACCATGGTTATTTCTATCACACATACAAAAACTGATTTTCATTCAAAATTGTATTTTTTTTAATGATTTGTAAAATAAACGTTAACAAAATCAGCAATGACCCCAACCTCCATGTTATGGCTCACTCAGCCTCCTCCTCCCACTCCTCACTGATTCTGCTGTGCACACCTGTCATCAATCACCACACCTGCCTCCACTTTACAATCAAGAGCCTACCACTACAAAAGACCGGTCTGCATGTCATTCAACGCCAGAGCTTCACCTAACCTCTCATGGTAAAGTACATGCCACTCACGCAACCAAACCTTGACTTATTCATATCTCTTTCTTCACAGCAACTCCAAGCCATCTCAGCCTTCCAACTCTGCAGTGCCTCCACCTCTCGCCATTCCTTTTTTTTTTATTTTCTTGTTTAATAAACGCGCCTTCAGGCTCCTCGTCACCTCTGCCTCCTCATTGCTGTGCTTTTGGGTCGAACATTCCAGCCACCATGACACTCCATCTCCTAATTTTTATTTCCCCTCATTTCCTTACATACTAAATCTCAATTTTAACTACTTAAGAACATAGGATATATAATAAAATTGAAGTTAATGTAAGTATTTCTTTTTTTCTATAATCAAGATATAAGTAACATACATTCAGAAAAATAAGTACAAATGACTTATATTATGCAGAGTGAAATGGAATATATTTTCAAGATCACGCAAACATAGACTTTTTAAATCATAAGGATATGAATAAGTACCCTAACATAAATGAACAAATTTCAGTCCAAAGTGAACATTGACATCTATGTTCTGAACCTCCCCATCAGAGTAATTAAAACTAAATATGATAAAAAAGCCACCTCAACTCTTTCGTTGCTCTTAAAGATTTCATCCATTTAATGTTGCATTGCCCTTTTTTTGTCGCATCAATTCAACAAGCTTTTTTTTTTTTGTTTTTTTTTTTTTTGTGGCTGTTCCAGAAAACATGCACATTTGAACCAATCAGAGCTACCAGGCCTTTTGCCTTGCTGCGTGCATTCGCACACTGACGTGACTCATCATTGTCAGACTCAGATAACTGCTGCAGCTGGGGAAACCTCCATGCCGTCCGTGGAATAAAATCAATATTAAATATTGGTGGAAATGGATTACGCTACACAAGCACTTTATTATGCTTGTTGTTAACACTTGTGTATGTAAATCTGATGTTGGTAGATTGTTTTCTTCTTGGAGCTGAAATGCATGAGTGGTAGCTTAGCATTTTTTTTACATAGGGTTTTGACAGTTGCTGTCATATTTTCGGAATCAAAGCACTGTGTAATGGAACAGCGTTCCGGCCCTGAATCTTATACCGGAACTGCCTTCCTGACCGTTCTGGCCCACTTTCACCCCTGCATATCAACCTAATTCCACCTTTTCAATACTTCTTGTCTCCTTCCTTCTCTCACCCGCCGTACCACTTCCACCCTGGTCTGTAGTCTAATAACCTCCCGGCTCGATTAATGTAACTCACTGCTCATTGGTCTCCCAAACAAGACACTCCAAAAACTGCAGCTCCTCCACAACTCAGCAGCACGCCTCATCACTCGGGCCCCCGCCACACACGACATCACCCCCATCCGGTGTCAACATCACTGGCTTCTAGTCAAACAAAGAATTGATTACAAGATCCTCATCCTTACCTTCAAAGAACTCCATGGCTTGGCCCCTCCCTACCTTTGCAATCTACTCTGTTTAAACAATTCCCCCTGTTCACTCCGCCCTTCCACTATCATCCAACTTTCTGTCCCCCGTGTCCATCTCTCCACCTTTGGTTCCAGAGCTTTTAGTCACTGTGCCCCCCAGCTCTGGAACTCCCTACCCCCTTATCTTCGCAGTATATCTACCCTTTCACTTTTAAAATCCAGACCCAAAACACACCTTTTCACTCTTTCTTACCCACCATGATCCCTAGCTCTGTTATATCTTTACATCTCTTTATCATGCTTTTCAACATTTTTTAATGAATGTTTTGTTGGTACTGTGATTCCATCTCTCTTGTAAAGCGCCTTTGTGTGGCTTTAAAAGCGCTCTAGAAATAAAATGTATTGTTATTGTTTCTTATAACTGTTAGCCCTTGATCTGTTGGGAGAAGGAACTGGTTTGCTCAGTGGAAGATTGACTCTCATTTGGTATGAGGGAATACAACAGACCAATGCGCAGCGTGGTCTTAAATTTTGATCTGTTTATAAAACATGCTGTCAAAATGAGATGAATTTTGAAAGGGAATTTGCTAAATTATTAGCTTGCCAGCATAAAAGTATAGGTTTTGAATTTGAAAAAAAAAAATCAGTATTTTCGAATTCCGAAGGGTTCGGTGAATCCACATGTGAAACTTTGTGGGGTTCGGTACCTTTAACATGGTTAAGAACCATGATTCAATATCTTACCACTAGTGTTGTCAGTAACGCGTTACGCGTTACTGTAATCAAATTACTTTTTTCAGTAACGAGTAATCTAACGCGTTCATTTTTCCACACCAGTAATCTGATTAAAGTTAGTTTCCTTAGTGTCTCTGCGTTACTATTTTTTCATTGCCTCATAACGTATGTAGAATGAAGAATGTTGTAGTCATGTACGAAGAGCATTTTGAATAGAAAATGCTAAAATAGTGGGTTCCCGGTACGTGTTTCCATGACAACCTCTTAGCTATTTCCTGTTTTGGTCTCGCGTCATATGTGTTGTGGGACTGAGGCGGGTGGACATTAGAGCCGAGGGTTGAGACGTTGCGAGGGAATGTTGATCAGTGGATACCCATGAATGAAGGTGAGTATTTTTCCTTCATTCTGGAGGGTATCAGCAAAAGGTTGGACCCCCTACATGCGCGACCGTATCGTAGCTTTGCCATAGCAACGAAGGGCAGTCATCGCTCCAAGTTGGCAAGCTTTGTTTACATCATATGCGTGTTGCACATTTATGCCGTGAGGTGATGTGTTCATTTAGCCTCTGTGGGATGTGTTGTAAGTCCGATTGAGTGTAAAGTTCTTAGTTGTCGCCACGTTTTGTGGCCAATTTGACTGCGTGTGTGTTGAGAGGAGTACTTCCGGGTTGTGCACGCGCATCTGCGCCCACCACCACCTTTGCAATTTTGTGCAGTCAGTTTGCATTGTTTTACATTAGCACTGATATGCTGTTAACCATAACCCGAAATTCAGAAGTTTTGACATTAGGCTTTATCTTAGAGGTAGCAGGGTTTAATTGGTCGGTGGAGTTGATTTCAACAAATTCCAAGCACTCTGTCAGATATTTGTTAGTTTCAGGGCACCGGGGTGGCTAAGCTAGCACGAAATTCTGATATCCCCTTTTAAATTCAATCATCGGAAAGTCAATTACATGTGATGATATTTTTCTGTTGTCATTCTTATGTTGAGGTGGCAAAGGGAGAAAAATGGGTAAAAAGTAACTGATAGGTTACTTTTAAAGTAACTTAGTTACCTTGATAATGAAGTAATCAGTAAAGTAACTAGATTCCTTTTTTAGGCGTAATCAGTAATCAGTAATTAAATTACTTTTTCAAGTAATCTGTGACAACACTGCTTACCACATCATGGACATGAAGATGTTCGGCAGCAAGAGCCACCAGTACCAGTTTCCGGCATTGGAGAAGACAGCCATCAACAAGCCAACTAAGATTCCATTGTATCCATAGAGTCCTGCAGCAATTGCACCCCTGAAAATATAGTATTTTTTATTCCGATACGACAGTCCAAACGTTTCATAAAGTACATATACCATACTATTTACCACATATTAATATTAAACTCATTGTTTTTTCCCCCAAAGTTATTTCAATAAATTAATTACATTTATTTAATATTATGTACCGTAATTTTTGGACTACAAGCCTCAACTTTTTCCCCTCACTTTAGTCCAGTGCGGCTTATTTGTTCTTTATTTGGTTTAATAGGTAACACTTTCTTTGACAGCGGTGTCATAAGACTGCCATAAGACCGTCATCATTATGACATGAAACTATTTTTGTCATTAATGACATTATGAATTATGTCACTAACTCCATTTATGTCCAGCTCAGATCTTTACATCCATTCAAAAGTGAGATAATTCGCCAGATACACAAAATGATCTGTCATCTGAAATCTGTCATAAGCATTCATGTCATAATTATGATGGTCTTATGACAGTGTTATGGCGACACTGTCAAATAAAGTGTTACCAAATACCATAACTAGCAATTAATGAAACAACTGGAACAGTAACTGAAGAAATAATTAGCACGGAATAGAAATTTTGATTGTTATTTACATCTGTAACGCTGCAATGCATGTTAGGAGGCATGTTGGATGACAAAAGTGTTGACAGCAGGTGGCAGCAGAGGTTGACTGTCTCCCCCAAGGGAGCAGTGATGGCCAAATGAAGCTTCTTCAAGCAATGAAACTTTGCAGCTGTGACGGCCCTGGCCGTTTAACTGTTGTTTTATTTTGAGAAGCCTCCAGTCAGCTGATCATCACCTCCGCCAGCTGGCTGCCTTCCCTCCCACTGTGACATAAGCTGATCGACACCGGACGGACAGATGACGTGGTTGATTTTGTAGGCGTTGATTTTGACACCTGTGGCGTAAAGGTGCAGTATGCCCTCAAAGGGAATTTACATCTGCATGCGCTTTCTTACCCGAATGCATCTATAACAGCATGCACCTTTATTTGAAAACCCGGATGAGTGAATGCACTAACCTGCTCTGCTGCAGAATGAGTGCTGAAATGGTGGCAAAGAGAGTTCCCACAAAGCCGTTGAGTGCCCACCAGTAGTTCTGCAGGATGAGGCCGGCAAAGATAATGAGGCCACTAAGCGGGTTGTTTACAAACATGACCTGGGCTGCCCCACGTAGGACCCAGTCCAGCAACTGTAGCAAGAAAAACTGTTCTACAAGACAAAGAAACAAGATAGCATGTTTTCAGTATCTTAAATCTGTCATTCGCAGGACACATACTCCAGAACTCGTATCAAAGTATGAATTTACTTGTAGAAATAAAATAACAATTAAATAAACCGTGAAATTCATGTTAGTCTGTTGATGTAATAAGTTGAATTTTGACATCAACATTACCATGGCGACCCTGAATCCTTTACATCAGTTGTCTAAAAATTTCAAGTCAACCAGTGGTTAAAAAAAACAAGTACTGGAAAAAGTATTCAGCTTTACTGGGAGTTATTGCTTTTTTCATTTAGTTATTGTTTTTTTTTTTGTTGCTTAAGCATAGACTTCACTATCAGTTGACGGGCCACGGGGGTGGGGGCAGATCCGTAGGGGGCCTATTTTCAAAAATTAAAATTCAAATATTTTCAAAACCAAAGCCGATAGTGACATAAAACCAAAACAGGCCCCTTCCTTAAAGTGCATGTGACACGAAAAAGCATGTTTATTTCATAATACACGCGGTATTTTATGCTCCTGAATGATATGGACCGCTTGGATATGTGTGGAAGCGATCGCTGTATTTATTTAGTTTTTTTAATCCCGCGCCATGAAAATGAGTGACTTCCGGCTTCGGTCTTGTATTGAGGAGGAGGGTGCTATGACGTGTACGGGAGAAGGACTCCTCTTCACTATACAGCCTACTGTTGTGCATGAGGACTAAGGATTCAGCTGATTTTGTGGATTAATACTTTTATTTTTCGCATCACGCCAGCCAAACGGCTGCAGAAAAATCTTGCTGTATGAAGGAGCGGCGTGTGCGCCTTTTTGGAGTTTCAAAAGGTTCCCATTCACTGTGGATATTGGCCAAAACAAGCCCTACTACTGTGGGACCATTGGACTTACGAGGAAGTGAGTAAACATCTTGTTTTGTATTATGTCAAATACGAATACAGCGATTACAAAGTAAACACTACAAACTTTCTTTAAATAAAGGACTACTTACGTTTGATCATTGATAGGCATGTAAAAAGCTTTCCTCATGCACATTAGCTGCACAACAACTGCAGCCGCCCTCATCCGGAGAACGAGCTGTAAATTGCTCTCCGCCGGGCAGTTTGCCGATCCGCAAAGACAATCGACAACCCAGTCGTCATGTCAAGTAATCCGGGCTAGTTATGTGTGATTTTCTGCTTCGAAGACTTTGAAACATCACTCGGTTGGGGTTAGCATGTCGGCTAGCTGTCACGCCTCTTGGTTTGTTTACATTCTCCGAAGCCGGGGAAGGGAAATGACATATGTCCAATTTAGGTGTCATAAAATATAATTCGGGAGGGGTGACAGTAAAGGTGAAGTCGACAGTTTTGACCATTATGGAGTAATTTTGCCATGTCGTCCTGAATAAATGCATTTTTATTATTTCATATTCCATTTAGCACAAGACTGTTATTTGTCATCACCGTGCCATATATTTAGCAGTTTGGGAAAATACTTGGATAAAAAGAATATCCTGTAAAAATACTGAAGATAAAGAGACAGAAACAATGACATTTTGCAGATCTCTTCGTCGCGTTTTCCTCGTTGTGAATAGTTCCCCCCCGACGAGCTGACTTGTCCTTCTCAAGCCATTTATTTAGCTACTGGGGAAAAATACTTGGATAAAAAGAATATCCTGTAAAAATATTGGAGTAGAGAGACTGAAACAATGACATTTTGCGGCTCTCTTCGTTGCGTTTTCCTAGTTCTGAATAATTCCCCCTCAATGGGCTGTATGGTAAAACCGATGAGCCCAGTCTCTCGCTGACGTCATCCACCTGTTGGGGACGCTAGAGCCCTATAATGGTAGGCGTGGCTAACCGGCAGATTAAAAGACTAATTTCTCGTCATCTGTGCTTTGCTAAATTGTTGTATATAGTCGAATCTTCTCAAAATATGATTCTAATTCACATAATAATGCTATTTAAGACTTTTTTTCTCCTGTCGTATGCTCTTTAAGTCTTGAGTCTCCGTTAGCAGTGACATAAAAATTTCAAAAGTCATTCCCCAATAAAATCCCGATTAATGATTTTTTAAAATATAAATATAACAAAACTTAAAATGGCTATAAAATTCTCAGATTTTACACTAGATGCACAAAGAACATCCAATGCAGAGATAATCGCCTATATTTCAGGATCAATAGCAATATTTAACATATCATAACAAAAAAATATCTGGCTACCTGGCTGTACCTGGCTGCCTACCCACTTCACCTGACTGACTTGATTGACTGGCTGGCTAGCTGGTTGCAGACTGATTTGCTGACAGACTATTTGGTTTACAGACTGACTGACTACCTTTTCTCATGTTTGATTTTGGTTCAACTGGTATATGCACTTTGTTCTTTCATTATTGCTTTAATTAAGAACAGAGCTAGAGTCTGTTGGATAGACAAAAAAGATCTTAATCCCAAGGGATTATTCTGTGTGTATTAACAGAGTTAAATTCACTGGCACTTTCTGTTCTAATAAAGAAAAAATAAGTTTAAATAGAATAATTTCCAAATACAGCTAGTCCACGGGTTACGAAGTACTCGACTTACACGTTTTCGACTTTAGGCAGCAGGAGTCTCGTCCGCCATTTTGTCTCCAGGGAAAATTATCGAAAGGGTTGTGTTGGAACAGATCCAGACTTTTATGATGCAAAACAATCTTTTTAACTCATTTCAGTCTGGATTTCGGCCACAACACAGCACCGAGACCGTGCTTATCAAAGTCCTAAATGATATTCGTCGGAATACCGTTGCAGGCAAATCATCTGTTCTGCTCCTATTGGATCTCAGCGCCGCATTCGACACGGTTGATCACAACATACTACTCAGCAGATTGGAACAGTGGGTAGGGCTTACTGACACTATTCTTCAGTGGTTCACATCCTATTTACATGATAGGGATTTCTTTGTGTCAATCGGAAACCATCAGTCAGAACGAACCAAATTCACGTGTGGAGTCCCTCAAGGGTCAATTCTTGGACCACTCTTATTTAAGATCTATATGCTTCCCCTAGCTCAGATTATGGAACAGTATGGCATCTCCTATCACACCTATGCAGATGACACACAACTGTACATTTCTGTGTCCCCACATGATTATAGTCCCTTAGTCTCCCTGAGTAATTGCATTCATCAAATCAATGAATGGATGTGCCAGAATTTTCTCCAGTTAAATGTGGAGAAGACAGAAGTGATCATTTTTGGGCCAAAAAAGGAAATGTCAAAGATAAGCAGGCACCTTAGCACAATGTCACTTACAGCTACAAATCAAGTCAGAAACCTTGGCGTAATTACTGACTCAGAACTAAAATTTGATAGCCATCTAAAGTCCGTCACTAAATCTGCTTATTACCACCTAAAAATATAGCCAGAATTAAGGGGCTTGTGACTCAACAAGACATGGAAAAACTTATGCATGCATTAATTTTCAGCAGATTGGACTATTGCAACGGTATATTTATGGGTCTTGATAAAAAATCAGTCAGGAAGCTGCAGCTAGTACAGAATGCTGCAGCCAGAGTCCTCACAAATACAAGGAAGCTGGACCACATTACACCGGTTTTGAAATCGCTACACTGTCTTCCAGTGAGTCAAAGGATAGACTATAAAATACTACTGCTCGTCTACAAAACACTTAATGGCCTTGGACCAAAATACATGCTTGATTTGTTAGATTCCTATGAGACATCTAGACCCCTAAGGTCGTCTGGAACCGGTCTCCTGCATGTTCCAAGAACAAGAACCAAGCAGGGTGAGGCAGCATTTAGTTATTATGCTCCTCACCTCTGGAACAAGTTACCTGAACGTCTGAAGTATGCTCAAACTGTTAGCTCCTTTAAATCAGGGCTAAAAGTGCTTTTGTTTAGCACTGCATATCCATAACTGTCTACATATTTCAATCTACTTGCTTTCTATTCCTCTTGTGCTTATCTCCATTGCTGATTTCAATTATTATTATTAGTAGTAGTAGTTTTTGTTTTATTTTTATTTATTTTTATTCTATTTGTGATTAAATGCAATTTTTAAGTATAATTTTATTTTCTATTTTGATTGTCTTGGTTTTTACGTTGTATTGATTTAAATGTAATTTTTATGATCTTCATGTGATGTAAAACACTTTGAATTGCCTTGTGTTGAATTGTGCTATATACAGTAAATAAATTTGCCTTGCCTTGCCTTGCCTCCAGTTAGTACCTTATTGTATCTCACAGTATCTTATTTTTGACTTTACTAAATTTACAGGATGTGTTCTGTCCTCACTAAACGCGAAGTTTTTCAGCTTTACAGACAACAAACAAGGCTCTTCCTTTACTTTTGACAATTTGTAAAGCTGTAACACACATACGTATGTACGCTCATGTTGAAAACGACACGTATTTTAGCAATAAAACACTTGACACAAAACCATTGATGTTCAAACGTCTATCTAGTCTGATCAATATGTAAATTTGGTAGATTAACCCTTAGATGCACAAGTTACTGGACCCTACACGCTTCCATAAGTGGGTCAAAAATGACCCATATTAGAACCAATGTGTGTTTATGCCATTTTGGTGAAGAGTAATCACTTGTATATTAATTAGTATGATGTTTAGGGCCACACAAGAATGATTTCATGCTTGAAATATCTTTATGATTCAATTAAAATTTTTTGAAAAAACAAAACAAAACAAAAAAGAACAGCAATAGACTTTATCCTTCCTTGTTTTTTATCATCAATGATGAAGAGCTCCCATGCATCTTTTTGGTAAGACAGCGGTGCTAAGCCCTTGTGGAGGCACTCACCGATTTCTGAGGATATTGTGGCTCTGTGTTCTTCCCTAGGTGGGAGGTAATTCTCTCTAGAACCCTGCCAACTCATTCTTTTGGCCATGATTTGGACACTTTCTTCTTCAGAGGACACATAAGTGGAATCTTATAAGTCACATTGATCCTGTTCAGTTGGATTTCCAGGTGGACAACTGTCACTGCCACTTGGACAATAGTCTGGGTCCTCATCATCAGAAATTTCAGATACTTGAGTCCAACCCTGTCACTGCCTCTCCATCATCCAACATCTGTAGGACCATTTCAGCTGTAAATCTAGCACAAATCCGATTTTTTCGTGTTTTTCCAACTCAACTGAACGGGAAAAGTCGCAGAAAAGTGGACCATTTTCAAATTCGATCCAGGTCACTTTCGTATGTGGTTAAAATCCCATCCGGGCCACATTTTTCCAGAATGTGGCTGCAGTCCGAACTGTAAAGTCCCCCAAATTGGAATTCATGCAGCAATTAACATCAGCAAAGAGCGGGAGAGACAGGGTGCTACGGTAGCAGTGCAGCTGTGCATTAGCGTTAGCGCCTAGCTTGAATGCGGCTTTTGGGGAAGGAGCGGGCTTGACAACAGTCATAAAAAAATAAAATGGGTTCAGAATAAGCCAGACAATGCTCGGTTTTCTCTATGCTCCTGCGCATGCGGGCTAGTTTGCTCAGCGCATCTCGGATTGCAGATTAGAGCGCATGTGTTATAGTTGAACAGGCTCAATGGACAAAGGCAGTCTGAACGGGTACGCCAAAAAAACAGATATGACAAAAAAATCGGAATTGTGCATTAGGACCTGCGGTGTGAACCTAGCCTTAGTTAGCTAGCTAGTTATGAAGTAGGTTAATTTGCTGACAAATAATAATAGAAAGACACACACACACAAAATACTTTATGGACATAATACTTACTGTACACGTATCAACTCTCTTGCTGTGTAAAATAATCTTCTTAAGGGATGTCACTTTTTACATACCTAGTCTGTGTGGTCCACGGTAAATTTATTCCTGACAGCCAAAGTTGATAAGAATGAAAGATTGCCATTGGATTCCATAGAAAATGCATATAGGTCATTTTTGACCCACTTGTGGAAGCTTAGAGTAGTAATACAAAAATGACAATTTCTTCAAATGTTCATAGTTCATAAAAATTTGGATGGCATTATATCAAGAACATGTTTTTGAGGAATACCTGAAATATGAATTGATAACAATTTTTCATTCTTAAGATATTTCAAGAAAACAACTTCACCGGGTCATTTTTTGACCCACTAATGCATCTAAGGGTTAAATTAGCCTAATTTGCCTAACAAAGGTCTACTAGCTTCAATGCTGCGAATGCTAACGTATTTACAATACTCATAGCAAATCGCTCACACGTAACTCCACAAATTATAGCTGCAAACCTAATTACAAATGCATACACAACCATATATTAGCTGAAACAACTTACAGCCTTGTGTGGGCCAAACCACAACGCAGCTATCCTGTATCCATGTAAGATGTTTGAGTCTGCTTCTCAGTCATAAAAGGCAACAGTCCAGCCAGACCCAACGCTGCCACCAGAGGGCAGTGTATCCTCCATCATTAAACACTGGACTATAAACCGCAGCTGCGCTCACTGTATTATGGGATATTTACATCAAAAGATATTAACGGGAAACACTTTTTTTGACAGCGGCATCATAAGTCATAAAACCAAATGAATTATTTTGAAGCTTTGAACCAACTGGCTGCAAAGCTTGAACCAATTAGCTGCAAGGCTTCATTATTTAAGAAGCATCATTTTGCCATCATTTTCCAAATGGGGGAGACAGTGAAACTCTACTGCCATCTGCTTTCAACACTGTTGTGATCCAACATGCCTCCTAGCATGCATTGCAGCTCTACAGATGTAAATAACCTTCAAAATTCATGTTCTGTGCTAATAATTTCTTCAGTTGCTGTTCCAGTTGTTTCATTAATTGCTAGTTAGCTACTTTATTTGACTGTGGCGCTATAGGACTGTCATAAGACCATCATAATTATGACATGACACTGCCATGAGCATTAATGAATGCTTATGAAAGATGTCAAATTACCTCACTTTTGACTGTATGTAAAAGATCCGAGCTGGACAGAGAGTTGGTGATATAATTTGCCGGATGACAGTTAATGACATCTGACATAAGCATTCATCGATGCTCATAATCGTGTCATGTCATAGTTATGGCTATCTTCTGGCAGTCTTATGACGCCGCTGTCAAATAAAGTGTTAGCTATTAACCCAAATTAATCAACATATAAGCCGCACTGGACTATAAGCCGCAGGATTCAAAATGAGGGAAAAAAGTAGCGGCCCATAGTCCGAAAATTACTGTACAATACTTCTGGACTTTTCGCATAGTTATTTTAAGATTTACTTAAAGGGTTAATTCCGATTTACGTGGAAATTTCGGTTACGTTTCCAGCGTAGGAACGGAACTCGTTCGTAACCCGGGGACTACGTGTACTTTATTTTTCAGCATTTTTATTTTCCCAAGAAATCCTAATCGGTATCAGAAGGTCGAGTTTGTTAGAAAATAATCGGGATTTTCTTGTTTGGCAAAATCGAACAGCCCTACTCTCTATGCATTCTGTTTTAGCTATGAAATCAAACTTACTTTCCATCCACTTTGCGAAAACTGCCATATCTCCAGAGAAGTAGGAGACCCCTTTAAGGAAGCGAGCCTTGGACCTCTGAAGGCATGTGGGTCGTGTTGCCTGGACAGCGGCCTCCGCCTGCTTGTCATTCTCATGCTTCAGGTCAGGTTGTGCCATTAGGGGTAGCAGTTCCTGCAATTGCAAATTGCTCCGTTGTAGAAATGTAGAATTCACACGTTTACAACATTCATCACCGAAGGCAAGTGGCTGTGAGCGGCTCACTCAGAGATCTTAGTAATCCCCAGGAAACAACCTGTCACAAATACTGTACATTCCAATACTTACAAAATAATTAAACATATTAGTCCTTGCAAAACTGCTTCGATTAAATTACTTTGAATTATGTATCTCGTCTAATACACAAGCAGTATGCAAAATTCTACAGTGGTTAACCATAACAGGACATTTTATGGCAGACTATAATGCATGTAAACATTACATTGAAATAGCAAATACTGTAAGTCAGGAGTACCCAATAAGCTAGAAATAGTTTTCAGTGTGCCCGCTACAGTGACAGAAAAACCCCTTTGAATCCTTTTTATGGAATCGGAATAGTTTGAATCCATGTATTCATATAATATTTTTGTCAATATTGGGGGCATTTATTGACCGATCCAGAGTTGTTTTTGGCACCCCTTTTAATTTTCGTCTTAGATTTAGACTAGACTTAGACTAAAATTATCGCGTTAACGGGCGGTAATTAATTTTTTTAATTAATCACGTTAAAATATTTGACGCAATGAACGCACATGCCCCACTCAAACAGATTAAAATGACAGTACAGTGTAATGTCCGCTTGTTACTTGTTTTTTGGTGTTTGGCGCCCTCTGCTGGCGCTTGGGTGCGACTGATTTTAGTACCGTGAGTGAGCATGTCGTAATTATTGACATCAACAATGGCAAGCTACTAGTTTATTTTTTGATCGAAAATTTTACAAATTTTAATAAAACGAAAACATTAAGAGGGGTTTTAATATAAAATTTCTATAACTTGTACTAACATTTATCTTTTAAGAACAACAAGGCTTTCTATCCATGGATCGCTTTAAAAGAATGTTAAATACAGTACTTATGTACAGTATGTGGAATGTATATATCCGTCTTGTGTCTTATCTTTCCATTCCAACAATAATTTACAGAAAAATATGGCATATTTTATAGATGGCTTGAATTGCGATTAATTACGATTAATTAGTTTTTAAGCTGTAATTAACTCGATTAAAAATTGTAATCGTTTTACAGCCCTACTCATTATTCTTACTCATATTTTAGTCATTTCAAAATGTTTCCGTCTCCGTTTAGGTTTAGTTAACAATTAGTCAAAATGTTTTCATCTGCAAACTTCAAAAGTTTTAGTCCATGAATAAATAAATAAATAAATATAAGGTCTCCAACAATTTTAAATGAACATTGACAGACAATCATATAATTGTATAGCACAGTACACAGTACACATTATTTTCAATTAACTAAACTTACCTAGACGCCTCAAACTGTATGTAAAAAGTTTTCCAAGAGTTTAAGACGACACTCACCACGCTAAATGCTAACACGAATGCTATGCTAACGCTACAAGTTACATTTAGTGTGTGATGATCACTCAGCACAGACCCTTAAAGGCTAAAGCAACATAGAATACAACCTTTAGCAAAACGTATGGAATCACCAGTCTCGGACGAGCACTCACTCAGACATTTTATCATGTAGAACAAACTCAGATAAAAAGCTTGAAAAAAATAATGAATTAGTTCAAAAGTGCAACTCTTTAGCGTTCAGAAACAGTAAAAGAAATGAATTAAAAAACATTGTGGTGGTCGGTAAATGTTACTTTTATAGAGCAAGTGCAAGGAAATATATATGGAATCACTCCATTCTGAGGAAAGAAATATGGAATCATGAGAAACAAACAAATAAATAACAATCAAAACACATCTCTAGTATTTAGTAGCACCACCTCTGGCTTTTATGACAGTTTGCATTCTCTGAGGCATGGACTTGATGAGTATTCTTCATCAATTTGGTGCCAACTCTCTTTGATTGCAGTTGCCAGATCATCCTTGCAGGTCGGAGCCTTGCTGTGGACCATTTTTTTCAATTTCCACCACAGATTTTCAATAGGGTTGAGATCTGGGCTATTTGCAGGCCTTGTCATTGACTGGATGAGTCTTTCTGCAAGGAATGCTTTACAGTTTTAGCTCTGTGGCACGATGCATTGTCATCTTGGAAAATTACAAACATATTTTCAATTGAAGGGATAAGAAAGCTGTCTAAAATATCAATGTATACTTGTGTGTTTATTGAAGATTTAACCACAGCCATCTCCCGAGTGCCTTTGCCTGACATGCAGCCCCATATCATTAAGGACTAATGGAATTTTGATGTTTTCTTCAGGCAGTCATCTTTGTAAATCTCACTGGAACAGCACCAAACAAAAGTTCCAGCATCATTTATTATCATATATTATTTAAATCATTATTTTTCGATGGTCCTGTATAGTTGCTGTGCTTCATGAATGAATTTTTATTTTTCAACCTTACCTGTCAAAGTTAGTGGCGGGGTCTGAACATCATCTTTGTAAATCTCACTGGAACAGCACCAAACCAAAGTTCCAGCATCATCACCTTGTCCAATGCAGATTCTTGACTCTTGACACCTTGTCCAATGCAGATTCTTGACTCTTGACAAGATGATGATGCTGGAACTTTTGTCTGGTGCTGTTCCAGTGAGATTTACAAAGATGACTGCCTGAAGAAAACATCAAAATTCCCTCAGTCCTTGATGATATGGGGCTGCATTTCAGATAAAGGCACTGGGGAGATGGCTGTAGTGAAATCATCAATAAATGCAATAAATGAAAGACTCGTCCAGTCAATGTGATGGCCTGCAAGTAGCCCAGATCTCAACCGTATTGAAGACCTGTGGTGGGAATTGAAAAAAACGGTCCACACCAAGGCTCCGTCCTGCAAGGATGATCTGGCTACTACAATCAAAGAGAGTTGGCACCAAATTTATTAATACTGTTTGCCACTCATCAAGTCCATGCCTCAGAGACTGCAAGCTGTCGTAAAAGCCAGAGGTGGTGCTACTAAATACTAGAGATTTCTTTGTTTGTTTCTCATGATTCCATATTTTTTTCCCTCAGAATGGAGTGATTCCATATATATTTCCCTGCACTTGCGCTATAAAAGTAACATTTACTGAGCACCACAATGTTCTTTCATTTATTTCTTTTAGTGTTTCTGAATGCTAAAAGAGTTGCACTTTTGAACTAATTCATTATTTTTTCAAGCTTTTTATCTGAGTTTGTTCTACATGACAAAATGTCTGAGTGAGTGCTCGTCCGAGACTGGTGATTCCATACTTTTTGCTAGGGGTTGTATCTAGTCAAGATAAGAAAACAAAGCGTACGAAGCAGCACCTGACATGTTTCATAAAGGCAAGTCTCGAGCCTGGAGAGGACACCCGTGAATAAGCATGTGTGTGTGTGTGTGTGTGTGTGTGTGTGTAGCAAGGGGGGTGGGCGCAGAACGTCACATTAGTAACGCGACCAAACACTGCTACGATGTGTGCTAACTACACATACGATAAGAAAATGTCACACATTGTGAACTTATGACGGAAACTGGCGAATTTTCATCTCGTTCTCGTCTCGCCAAATGAAAACTGGCATTCGTCTCGTTATGTTAGTCTCCCAAGACACGTTTTTAGCTCGTCATGTCAACAAAATGAAAAAAATTGTTCGTTGACGAAATATTTTCGTTATTGTCGCCAACACCTACACCCTCCCCCCACCAAGTTTGATGACCGTGCGAGTAATAGTTTCTGAATATAGCCAGTAAGAAACACAGAGAAATTATTTTCAATTTTCAACCTGGGAGAATAACTTACAGAGGGGCAAATAAGTATTTAGTCAACCACTAATTGTGCAAGTTCTCCCACTTGAAAATATTAGAGAGGCCTGAAATTGTCAACATGGGTAAACCTCAACAATGAGAGACAGAATGTGGAAAAAACCAAACAGAAAATCATATTGTTTGATTTTTAAAGAATTTATTTGCAAAGCATGGTGGAAAATAAGTATTTGGTCGATACCAAAAGTTAATCTCAATACTTTGTTATGTACCCTTTGTTGGCAATAACGGAGGCCAAACGTTTTCTGAAATTCTTCACAAGCTTTTCACACACTGTTGCTGGTAATTTGGCCCATTCCCCCATGCAGATCTCCTCTAGAGCAGTGATGTTTTGGGGCTGTCGTTGGGCAACACGGACTTTCAACTCCCTCCACAGATTTTCTATGGGGTTGAGATCTGGAGACTGGCTAGGCCACTCCAGGACCTTGAAATGCTTCTTACGAAGCCGCACCTTTATTGCCCTGGCTGTGTGTTTAGGATCATTGTCATGCTGAAAGACCCAGCCACGTCTCATCTTCAATGCCCTTGCTGATGAAAGGAGATTTTCACTCAAAATCTCTCGATAAATGGCCCCATTCATTTTTTCCTTTACACAGATCAGTCGTCCTGGTCCCTTTGCAGAAAAACAGCCCCAAAGCATGATGTTTCCACCCCCATGCTTCACAGTGGGTATGGTGTTCTTCGGATGCAATTCAGTATTTTTTCTCCTCCAAACACGAGAACCTGTGTTTCAACCAAAAAGTTGTATTTTGGTTTCATCTGACCATAACACATTCTCCCAGTCCTCTTCTGGATCATCCAAATGCTCTGTAGCGAACCACAGACAGGCCTGGACGTGTACTTTCTTCAGCAGGGGGACACGTCTGGCAGTGCAGAATTTGAGTCCCTGGCGGCGCATTGTGTCACTGATGGTAGCCTTTGTTACAGTGGTCCCAGCTCTCTGTAGGTCATTCACTAGGTCACCACGTGTGGTTCTGGGATTTTTGCTCACCGTTCTTGTTATCATTTTGACGCGATGGGGTGAGATCTTGCATGGAGCCTCAGATCGAGGGAGATTATGAGTGGTCTTGTATGTCTTCCATTTTCTAATAATTGCTCCCACAGTTGAATCCTTTACACCAAGCGTTTTAACTATTGCAGATTCAGTCATCCCAGCCTGGTGCAGGTCTACAATTTTGTCTCGTGTGTCGTTCGACAGCTCTTTGGTCTTGGCCATAGTGGAGTTTGGAGTGTGACTGACTGAATTTGTGGACAGGTGTCTTTTATACTGATAATGAGTTAAAACAGGTGCCATTAATACAAGTAACGAGTGGCGCCTCGTTAGACCACGTTAGAAGAAGTTAGACCTTTTTGACAGCTAGAAATCTTGCTTGTTTGTTGGTGACCAAATACTTATTTTCTACTCTAATTTGGAAATAAATTCTTTAAAAATCAAACAATGTGATTTTGTTTTGTTTTTTTCCGCATTCTCTCTCTCATGGTTGAGGTTTACCCATGTTGACAATTACAGGCCTCTAATCTTTTCAAGTAGGAGAGTGGTTGACTAAATACTTATTTGCCCCACTGTACATGTAATGTGGACACATTTTAAATATTTGTTTTAAAATTGTATTTACTGCATAACAGTTAAAAATATGTCCCTAGAGATTATTGATATTGAATTTTGCAGAAGCAACCAATTTATAGAAGCTTAGCCCTGAACCTTCATCACTTTGAGGGTTTATGTATTCCACTAGCAGTGAATGATCAAATGATTTCTAGCTGTACCTTTGTAATACATTAAATATCATTGGAAAATGTTAGAAAAAAACTAAATAAATGAATATGCATGTCTTGTTGTCCTCCTCTTACCTTTGTACAATGTGATCCCGGCATATGTTCAAATGTTCAAGAACTTCATGGCTTGCTGACTCCTTTTCTAGAAAAATCTGCCATGGGTTTTTATAGCCGTGCACAAAAAAGCAACACCTACTTTTTTGCCCTCCCAATCTTTCCTCTTACCCATTTTTTTCCTTCTCTCAGCACACCATTTTATCATCCAATCTGATCATCTTTGCCACACCCGAGTCTCCTCTGTGAGATAATGCTCAACAATGCTGGAGTACGCACAGCACTTTTGTTCACTTCATTTTCCTCTTTTCTTCTTGCTCTGTACATTAAACATTGTTGTTCGTTAGTCATTCAGAGAAAGCTAACTGTCAGTATTTTCCTAGAGGCAATGAGTCAGTCAAAATTATAAGTAGTTTAATAAATCACCTAGCAGTCACTTGCTCATCTACAGATTTTTGACATGTCTGGGAAGGTGCGAAGACACTTTACAGTGGTATGAAAAAGTATCAGAACCTTTTGGAATTTCTCACATTTCTGCATGAAATCATTATCAAATGTGATCGGATATTTGTCAAAATCACACAGATGAAAATACAGTGTCTGCTTTAACTAAAACCACCCAAACATTTATAGGTTTTCAGATTTTACTGAGGATAGCATGAAAATAAGGGCGTAGGTTTCCATAGGGACGGTGGGGACATAACACTACCAACTTTTCAGGATGTTGAAATTATCCCCACCAACTTTTAAGCAATCTTATTTGCATTATGACTTCAGTTATATAGATCATTTTAGATTGTCTTCCTTTTTGTTGTGAGGATATATAATTGATCCTACCATTATTAAGTGAATTACAGTACTTTCATTATGTTCAGACTTACATTGACCCCTTTTCACCCGCTGAATGTGCCAGTCCATTTTTTTCCCCTCACATGCACGTTTGATTGGCTCACAACATGCTGCCTACCCCGCCCCCTTCGAAGACAAGGGATAGTGGAAGTTTTTTTTCTGCCAGCAGCAGCCACTGTAAATAATGTAAAAAAAAAAAAAAGGTCAATGTTGTGGAGGTGGGGAACACACCACTAATTTTGCATCTGCTACAGTGCTTCAAGTCAATTTTAGTCACTTATATTTCTTGACATAAGAAAAACAGCTAGCTAAAAAATAAGATTAACAGACTTAATTTAAGCAAAAAGTTTGGATAATTAATCTTAAAAGAAAAACGTGTTTGTCACAAATGTTCTTAATGCAAGAATATTGTTCAAAACATTATTTGAAAGCAATTTTTTCTTGATTTAGGTGAAAAATGACTAATTTTTAGATGTATAGGCTCAAAAATTACTTAAAGTAAGTAGAAGAATCTGATGCATTAATCTGTTAACTAGCTTTTAACACTCAAAACAAGATGGGAGAAAATTATTTGACTAGATTTAACAAAAAAATATCGGATTAAGACATTATAAATTTGCAGTGTGAAAGTTAGTATAGGTCAATACAGATTTATTTTGCATTAATCATTTAGCCTATCACTTAATTATGTTCATTTTGGTGAGAAGTGTAACCCTGAGCCCCGTTCACCAAATATATTTGGTCTTATTAATGTCCCGTCCCCAGCAAAAAGTGTACATGCAAGTTACGCTGTTATAGAACCCACTGCCTAAGGAGACTTAAAGAGCAATTGAAACCAATTTTTACCAAACATTTTAAGTCAGGTGTGCACCCAATCACTGATGAGTGATTTAAAGCTTCCCTGCATACTATAAAACACACACTGGGTAAAAATTAAAGATCCCGATCGATCGGGTCCGATCACGTCATTTTCAAAGTATCGGAATCGGCAAAAAAAATATCGGACATGCCTTTTTTTTAATATATATATATTTTTTAATTTAATCGTTTTCTAATTGTATTTAACGTTACAGACAAAATGTCTTACACTCATCCAGAGTCTCTAGTTTTGGCTTAAAGTAGGGCTATCAAATTTATCGCGTTAACGACGGTAATTAATTTTTTTTTTAATTAATCAATTTAAATTAATAACTTTTCACACCACTGTAAATGAGATATGAACAAGGTCTCATCTTCAGTTTTGATACTGGTCGTTTTCCAAATACGGTGCTCAACTTGCAGGCTTATCGTCACTCACGTGTAGTGAAATTAGAAGATCATCTGTCGGCATATTTTCTTTCATTTAATTGACAGGCGTTATTGCTATCATTGTCACCTTCAAATGCTGTACACGCTCATCCACTCCTCCCATCACGATATTCATTCAAAACTATAATGACCCAACTTGAAACAACGTTCAGATTTGATTGACAAATGAATGTTATGTGTAGTTGGATTTGCAGTACTCAGCACAGTGACGACAAATCCTACCCCACAGTTTTGGCAACGGGATCACAACCTTCATGTGTGGAATTTGCATATGCTTGTGTGCGATTTCCACAGTTATATGGTTAATTGAAGGGTAATTGTTTAATTGAACATAATTGTTTAGTAGAGTGAATGGTTGCTTGCTTATACTGCATGTGTCCTGCAATTGGTGACCAATTCAGCCAGTTGAGACACTCCAGCTCACCTAGGGTTGCCACTAGGGTTGTTCCGATCATGTTTTTTTGCTCCCGATCCGATCCAGATCGTTTTAATTTGAGTATCTGCCGATCCCGATATTTCCCGATCCAATTGCTTTCTTTTGCTCCCGATTCAATTCCAATCATTCCCGATAATTTTTCCCGATCATATATATTTTGGCAATGCATTAAGAAAAAAATGAATAAAACTCCGACGAATATATACATTCAACATACAGTACATAAGTACTGTATTTGTTTATTATGACAATAAATCCTCAAGATGGCATTTACATTATTAACATTCTCTCTGTGAAAGGGATCCACGGATAGAAGGACTTGTGACTTTGTATATTGTGACTAAATATTGGCATCTAGTGTATTTGTTGAGCTTTCAGTAAATGATACTGTAGCCATGCCCAAATGCATGATGGGAAGTGGAACCATGACTGTGCGTAGTGTTATCAATTGATATATCTTCTCTGCGTTGGGAAATAACATAAGATGTTAAGAAAAAGATCAATAGCTACCTTGCTTCCCCACATTTCTTCCCATGATATGACTAATCATAGGGAGAGGGATTGTAAGGCTTTAGTCAATTAAAAAAAGGCTCCAAAGGCTGCCAAAATTCTCTCTACTCATATTACGCTGCCTTTTATCTCTCTATATAGGTAAAACGACGCCATTACAGATTGCGCGCGACAATGCGTGAGTGGGTCGTGCAGCGCATGCATTAATTGCATTAAATATTTTAATGTGATACATTTTTTAAAAAATTAATTACCGCCGTTATCGGGATAAATTTGATAATGATACCTTAAGCCTAAACACTCTGGATGAGTGTAACATATTATGTTTGTAACGTTAAATACAATTAGAAAATGATTTAATTAAAAAATATACAATATATATATATTAAAAAAAGGCATGGCCGATATTTTTTTGCCGATTCCGATACTTTGAAAATGATGTGATCGGACCCGATCGATTGGGACATCTTTATTTATTAGTGCTGTCAAACGATTAAAATTTTTAATCGAGTTAATCACAGCTTAAAAATTGATTAATTGTAATTAATTGCAATCCAAACCATCTCAAAGATATGCCATATTTTTCTGTAAATTATTGTTGGAATGGAAAGATAAGACGGATATATACATTCAACATACTGTACATAAGTACTGTATTTGTTTATTATGACATTAAATCCTCAAGATGACATTAACATTATTAACATTTTTTCTGTTAAAGGGATCCACGGATAGAAAGACTTGTAATTCTTAAAGGATAAATGTGACTTTGTATGTTGTGAGTAAATATTGCCATCGAGTGTATTTGTTGAGCTTTCAGTAAATGATACTGTAGCCATTTAACTTCTGCCCAAATGCATGATGGGGAGTGCAACCATGACTGTGTGTCGTGGTACCAATTGATATATCTTCTCTGCGTTGGGAAATAACATAGGGTGTTAAGAAAAAGATCAATTACTACCTTTCTTCCCCACATTGCTTCCCACGATTATTCTAATCGTTGGGAGAGGGATTGTAAGGCTTTAGCCTTTTAAAAAAAAGGCTCCAAAGGCTGCCAAAATTCTCTCGACTCATTTTACGCTGCCTTTTAGCTCTGTATACTGTATGGGTAAAACGGCGCCATTATAGATTGAACGCGACAATGCGTGAGTGGGTCGTGCAGCGCATGCGTTAATTGCGTTAAATATTGTAACGTGATAAATGTAAAAAATATTAATTTTCGCCATTAACGCGATAAATTTGATAACCCTACCTTAAGCTTAAACTAAAGACTCTGGAAGAGTGTAACACATTATGTCTGTAACGTTAAATACAATTAGAAAACGATTTAATTAAAAAAAATATATAAATGCCGATCGATCGGGACATCTCTAGTTGCCACCTTTCGGAAATAAGAAATATGGGACGCCCCCTTCGTGCCCGAGCTGTACAGTCAGAGAAAAAAAGAGACATCCCCAAAACTCCTAAAGTGCATAGAAATGTATCTATTCATTTATATTCTGTATTAGTTCAATACGGAACGCAGCATTTAATTCCCAATTTCGGATCGTTCCTTATTTTAAGGGACAGGTGGCAACCCTAACTGCTCACCATTGATAAAAGGTGCCATTGTTCACTCACTTGCATTAATGTCACTGATGCAAGCGAACATTCATTTATTCGCCCTTCCCAGTCAAAATGGATTGGACATCAAGCACCGTCAATAGCTCTGGAAGATTTACAGCCAGTCCTTCCAGCATAAGTGAATTGGATATTGTCAGTGGCAGGCAATGAGTTTATTTTGCGTCACTTCCATGTCATTTTATGACACTCAACCCAGATAGCAAAATTAGTGCTGGCAAATTTATCGCGTTAATGGGCGGTAATTAATTTTTTTTATTAATCACGTTAAAATATTTAAGCATTTAATGCATGCGCGGAATGACCCGCTCATGCATTGCCTCAAACATATTACAATGATGCCGTTTTTTTTGCACATTGAGAGCTAAGAGGCAGAGAACGGCAAGTGGACATAGGTGTTCATTGGACTGTTTATTGGCATAAGCTTCGGCAACTCCTTCACAACAAACATAAGTATCATTTAGTGAAAGCACAACAAAAACAATATTTCTATCTCTCAAAAAAAGTATTGTTCACAAAAAGAAAAGCGCTTCAATCTGTATTAATAAGGTCCTATTCTCACACAGTTAAACAGTAATGCAAAGAGAACTGGCATTCCCAAGCAAAATAGCTCTGCAAAATACACATAAAACTTACTCAGACTTTGGTCAAACTCTATTCAAACATTTCGTTTAGCTCAACAAATACACTGGATGGCAATATTTAGTCACAATATACAAACTATCAGAGATGTGTACGTTGTGAAGCCAGCACTCAAATGACCGTGAAGTACGGAAGCAGGGAACTACGGCGTCAGTCGAGGGACAAAACACATTAATTGGCTTGATTTCTAAGTAATTTAAAACTCGCCATTGACACCTTGTGGTGTATTTCAATCACTACCTTACTTAGTTAAAGACACTGTGGAAGAACGGCAGGGAGCCCATGTGACGTCACCGCTCGGCGACGTCAACAATGGCGAGCTACTAGTTTATTTTTTGATTGAAAATTTTACAAATTTTATTAAAACGAACACATTGAGAGGGGTTTTAATTAGGCTTGTCAACAATAACGCGTTAACGACCATGATTAATCTGGAAATATTAACGCATTAAAAAAAAAAAAAAAACGCAATTTACTAGAGAGGTCCTGATCGATCATGATGCCGATCGATCGGGTCCGATCATGTCATTTTCAAAGTATCGGAATCGGCAAAAAAATGTCGGACATGCCTTTTTTTAATATATATATATTTTTTAATTCAATCGTTTTCTAATTGTATTTAACGTTACATACATAATATGTTACACTCATCCAGAGTCTTTAGTTTAGGCTTAAGGTAGGGTTATCAAATTTATCCCGTTACCGGCGTTAATTAATTTTCTAAAAAATTTGTCACGTTAAAATATTTAATGCAATTAACACATGCGCTGCACGACCCACTCACGCATTGTCGTGTTCAATCTGTAATGGCGCCGTTTTACCTATATAAAGAGCTAAAAGGCAGCGTAAAATGAGTAGAATGAACTTTGGCAGCCTGTGGAGCCTTTTTTTAATTGGCTAAAGCCTTACATTCCCTCTCCCTACGATTAGAAATATCGTGGGAAGCAATGTGGGGATGAAAGATAGTAATTGATCTTTTTCTTAATACTCTATGTTATTTTTCCAACGCAGAGAAGATTTATCAATTGGTACCTCTACGCACATGGGTGCACTTCCCATCATGCATTTGGGCACAACAATTAAATGGCTACAGTATCATTTACTTAGAGCTCAACAAATACACTACATGGCAATATTTAGTCACAATATACAAAGTCACATTTATCCTTTAAGAATTACAAGTCTTTCTATCCGTGGATCCCTCTCACAGAGAGAATGTTAATAATGTAAATGCCATCTTGAGGATTTATTGTCATAATAAACAGATACAGTACTTATGTACTGTATGTTGAATGTATATATTCGTCCGAGTTTTATTCATTTTTTTCTTAATGCATTGCCAAAATGTATATGATCGGGAAAATGTATCGGGAATGATTGGAATTGAATCGGTAGCAAAAAAAAAAAAAAAAGCAATTGGATCGGGAAATATCGGGATCGGCAGATACTCAAACTAAAACGATCGGGATCGGATCGGGAGCAAAAAAACATGATCGGAACAACCCTACAATTTACCACTCACACTAAGTTTGTTTACATTCTCTGCACGGCAATGCAGGACAAAATGCAGCCAGCCACGATGAGTGAGGATGATGACCCAGGACTGCTTCATTGCAAATTCCATTTTAAAAAGCTGCCTAATGGAAATCTGGATAAAACAAAAGTTGTGTGCACATACTACGGTCGATTCTTGGTTAAAAGCACCCCAAAAAAAACGGGCAATTAGCAGTTTTTTACGTAAATATGTCGAATGTGCTGCTCGTCTTTAAGTCACTGTGGTCTCCCCCTTCGTAACACAAAGAGCTTTTTGCGTTGAAAATTCTTGTGAATAAATGCTTAAATCCCTTAATTCTTTATAAACATGGGCGTAAAACAGTCTTGATTCTTGGTTAAAAGCAAAAAAATGTGCAGTTAGCAGTTTGTTTTACATAAATATGTCAAATGTGCCTCTAGTTTAGTCACTGTGGTCGCCCCATTTGTAACACAAAGAGCTTTTTGCGTTGAAAATTGTTGTGAATAAATGCCTAAATCCCTGAATTCCTTGTAGATATGGAAGTAAAACAGTCTCGATTCTTGGTAAAAGCAAAAAACCGGGCACTTAGCAGTTATTTTACGTAAATATTGCGAAGTATAATGCCAATGCTGTAGCCGCTATTTTCTCCCATATATTTTTTCACAACGTTTCAAAATGCATGCATAGCACGAAAAATATAATAATTACCTTGAATCCTCGAACAAATCACTCCTGATTCCTGTTTGTGTGCGATACAGCTTTCGTATATTTAAAAAAAATCTGGTTTAAATCCTCGCTGCATGTGCGGACTCCAACCTACTACAACTAAATGAAGCAGACTTTGGTACAGCCCCCTATGGGACGGCGTGACGCAAATAATGCCGAAGTGTCAGGTCAATAGGTTTTGAAGTCCATATACTGTGTGTATATATCCACACTCACCGGCCACTTTATTAGGTACACCTGTCCAACTGCTCGTTAACACTTAATTTCTATTCAGCCAATCACTTGGCGGCAACTCAGTGCATTTAGGCATGTAGGCATGGTTTAAGACAATCTCCTGCAGTTCAAACCGAGCATCAATATGGGGAAGAAAGGTGATTTGAGTGACTTTGAACGTGGCATGGTTGTTGGTGCCAGAAGGGCTGGTCTGAGTATTTTAGAAACTGCTGATCTAGGGTCTACAGAGAATGGTCCGAAAAAGAAAAAATATCCAGTGAGCGACAGTTCTGTCAGAGGTCAGAGGAGAATGGCCAGACTGGTTCGAGCTGATAGAAAGGCAACAGTGACTCAAATAACCACCCGTTACAACCAAGGTAGGCAGAAGAGCATCTCTGAACGCAGTACGTCAAACTTTGAGGCAGATGGGCTACAGCAGCAGAAGACCATGCCGGGTGCCGCTCCTTTCAGCTAAGAACAGGAAACTGAGGCTACAACTTGCACAAGCTCATCGAAATTGGACAATAAAAGATTGGAAAAACGTTGCCTGGTCTGATGAGTCTCGATTTCTGCTGCGACATTCTGATGGTAGAGTCAGAATTTGGCGTCAACAACATGGATCCATCCTGACTTGTATCAACGGTTCAGGCTGGTGGTGATGGTGTAATGGTGTGAGGAATATTTTCTTGGCACTCTTGGACCCCTTGGTGCCATCATTGGAACATCATTGGAACGCCACAGCCTACCTGAGTATTGTTGCTGGCCATGTCCATCCCTTTATGACCACAATGTACCAAACTTCTGATGGCTACTTTCAGCAGGATAATGCGCCATGGAATCATCTCAGACTGGTTTCTTGAACATGACAATGAGTTCACTGTACTCAAATGGCCTCCACAGTCACCAGATCTCAATCCAATAGAGCATCTTTGCGATGTGGTGGAACGGGAGATTCGTATCATGGATGCGCAGCCAACAAATCTGCACCAACTGTGTGATGCCATCATGTCAATATGGACCAAACTCTCTGAGGAATGCTTCCAGCACCTTGTTGAATCCATGCCACGAAAATTGAGGCAGTTCTGAAGGCACAAGGGGGTCCAACCCATTACTAGCATGGTGTACCTAATAAAGTGGCCGGCTAGTTTATATATATATATATATATTTTTTTGTTTTATATATATATATATATATATATATATATACATTGGTATACAGAGTATAACTTGAAGAAAACTTTCCCAACATTGTTGATTGACTGAAGCCCGCCTTTTAGGCAGGGTTACACTGGGCTACTGCTAAAAATGAATGCATTATCAAACTGAAATCAACAACAAAACCGGAATGTTAGTGTTTGCATTATCTCCGATCGTTATATAATCATTGTGCTAAGTAGGACTCATGGTGTTTCATAACCAAAATCTCGTGCAGCATTAATGTGAGTGACATGGCCACCGCAACTCCTTTGGGTGCCCTAAACTGAAAAATCTGATGGTGCCCCCTACCCAGATAATAACCCTCAAAGACACAAAACAAAACTTTTTTTTTAATTGTGTTTGTATAACTAATCACTGTAACATTATTGTTATGAAAAGCCAATTCAGATCAACCCAAAACAAAACAAAAAAACAACAACACAACAACATAAAACGGCAAACAAAGACTAATTACAGTGGCATTAAAAAGTATCTGTACCTTTCGAAATTTCTCACATTTCTGCATAAAATCACCATCAAATGTGATATGATCTTTGTCAAAATCACACAGGCGAAAAACATAACGTCTGCTTTAACTAAAACCACCCAAACAATCATAGGTTTTCATATTTTAATAAAGATAGTATGCAAACAATGACAGAAGGGGGAAAAATAAGGAAGTGAACCCTCTGCCGAAGGAGACTTAAGCCTGAGTTATACTCCCGCGTTGCGGTGACGGCGTAGCGACTACGGCGTCATTCGACATTCGATAGTTCTGCGGTGAGGGGACGCGTTGCTCTGTAATTCACCGCCAAGCCACTAGAGGGATGTGGCGTTATGTTTGTACGGTTTTGGGGCATGCTTGTTTACTTCCGCTAGTCGGAGAAAAAATAAACAATGCAAGATGGAACTCTTGAAAGTAAATATTCTGCTCATCAACACTGAATAAATATTGAACATACAAATGTTGACGGGCAGGCGACGCAGAAGACGGTTTCGAGGCGGTCTGGCCGACTTTTGATGCCGCACAGAGAGTTTTAGACTCGGGTGGAGAGAGCTAGCTGTGGCGGCTAGCTTCAAACTGACATCGAGCACTGCGTTCAAGGTCTGCAAAGCCCTCCAGCCTGATTTGTTTGCCGTGTTCTACAACCAGCCAGTGGGAAGCCATAGCAGATTTCTGGCGTCTAGGGAACTTCCCAAACTGCGTTGGGAGGCTTGATTTTAAGGTTATCATAAAAAGCACCGAGGCACTCTCAATCAGTGATGATGTATTGTGTGTGTGAACTGTCTGTTATTGAAAATTAAAGATCAAAATAACTCTTTTGACACCAAATCTGTGCTTTATTCTTCATATACTTGAAACATATGTACACAGTAAATGATGAAGTGCACCAACCAAAAATATGACATAAAGTGATAACAAGTTGGCAGTTTTTGGCCGACTGTGTCACCGCTTCGTGTGGCCACTCGATTCCGACCACCCACGTCTCGGTGGTTCTTCCATTTATTTATTTTTTCGATCGCCGAACTTGCCATTTGGCAGTCACAATAATAATTTCTTGACGAGACTTGCTCTTCGATGATACTCCCGTCGGCTTGGTGCATTTTTGCGTGTAGAAAATAATGTTTGATTCTATTCTACAATGGCGGTGTTTTCGCCCGGAAACAACAGTCTGAGCGGACCAATCACAGTCCGTTTTCGCTACGTCTACGCGTCTACGCGACGCGAAGGTTAGAAAAATCGAGAGGTGCGCGTCAGGCTACGGCGTAGGGTCGTAACTCGATTCTTCCTTGACGGCGTAGGTCTGACGCAGAAGTATAACTCGGCCTTTAAAGAGCAATTGAAAAAATTTTTTACCAAACAATTTTAAGTCAGGTGTGTGACCAATCACTGATGAGTGGTTTAAAGCTGCCCTGCCCACTATAAAACACACACCTGGTACGAATTGTCTTGATGAGAAGCATTGTCTGATGTGCATCATGGCTCAGTCAAAAGAGCTGTCTGAAGACCTGCAATCAAGGATTGTTGATTTGTATAAAGCTGGGAAAGGATACAAAACCATCTCTAAAAGTCTGGATGTCCATCAATCGACAGTCAGAGAAGTTGTCGACAAATGGAGAGAGTTTGGCACTGTTGCTTCTCTCCCAAGGAGCGGCCGTCCACCAAAGATTATGCCAAGAGTTCAGTGTAGAATACTCAGAGAGGTAAAAAAGAACCCTAGAGTGTCTGCCTTACAGAGACTTACAGAAATCTGTGCGCACATCAACTATATGTAAAACTATGGCCAAGAGTGGTGTTCATGGGAGGACTCCACGGAGGAAGCCACTGCTCCCTAAAATAAACATTGTTTCTCATTTAATGTTCGCAAAAAGGGACTTGGAAACTCCACAGACGTTTTGGCAAAATACTTTGTGGACTGATGAAACCAAAGTTGAATTGTTTGGGAGTAACACAGAACATCATGTGTGGAGGAAAAATAGAACAGCTCACCAACATCAACAACTCATCACCAGCGTGAAGCATGGTGGAGAGAGTATCATGACTTTGGGCTTTGAGGGAAAATGGAACAGCTCAGAAACATCAACACCTCATCCCCACCATGAAGCGTGTTTGGGGAGCATCATGATTTGGGGCTGTTTTACTGCCTCAGGGCTTGGACAACTTGCGATCATGAATGAAAAAATGAATTCAAAAGTTTATCAGGATGTTTTGCCAGAAAACCTGAGGCCGTCTGTCAGACAGTTGAAGCTAAAAAGAGGATGGATGCTGCAACAACACAATAATCCAAAACACAGAAGTAAATGAATTTTGAAAATACACGTTCTGGAGTGGCCAAGTCAAAGTCCAGACTTGACCCCCATTGAGATGCTGTGGCATGACCTAAAGACAGCGTCATGCCAGACATCCCAGGAATCAGTTTTGCAGAGAATAATGGACCAAGATTAGTCCTGATCATAACTAATCCATAACAGTCCTGACTCATAGCGAATGTGTGTGTGTGCGATCCCGCGGCCAGAGGATACAATTTTTGATGGGGGTAACTACATTGGCAAGACACCGGTGGTGGCTGTTGTACAATTAGCGTCTTTAGTTGGGCAAATTCAAACTGTGCTCACCATTTTGACGGTGGTCTCTGGCATTTCATGGTCCACATTTTCAATCCTTGGTGCCTGTTCAGTAGTTGTTGTCGCTTTTGAAAGCTTATATTTGAAAAAGTTAAATGTATCCATCTTGCCTCTTTGGTCCTCGGGTGGTATTAGCTAAGCAAATAAACGACCGTCTAAGGTGCTAGTCACAAGATCTGTTCGAAAAATAATTTTGACCCAGAAAATATCTTTTTTGTTGTGTTATTGCTTTACAACTTTTATTGACAATATTTTACCGGGAAACTCTTAATTTTAAAATTTTATATATAGGAAAGTCAACTACATGCAATGACACTTTTCGGCCCCCTCCGTGGGGTTGGAGGGGCGTCCGGGTATGTTGTCCCGGGCCTCAGGACCATAGGAGCCCCTGAATGACCATTAATTTATTTTACATATATCTTTTTTATTTAAACCATTGTCTGATGAAATATTATATTCTACTCGATATATACTTAAAAACTTTTGACATTTTAAATATTTCAAATATATACTGTATTTTTATATTTTTTTGCACAACAGCCCCCCCCATAACCCCTCCCCCACTGTTTTAGCAGAGAATGGTTTGACCCCCGCTCTGTTGCAATCAAGGCTACTCTACGTACGTGCCCTGAAATGGGAAATTAAAATCTATCCTTGTTATAAACTCTAAACATGGCGGCTCGTCCTAAATCGGGCGCGCAGAACAGTAAAGAAAAACTGATGAAGATAATAGAGGTGAATGAGAAAAAAATGATGTTTTTCAAAAGGGGGACAAGAAGTCAGAGAATTAGGGCTAGAGTTGGCTGTGAACGGTGATGTCGGTAAGTGAACAACAGCCGCTAACAATGACCGATCTCGATCACCCTGACTAAAGCCTGATTCGAGTCTGTCACCGGCCGCTTGTAGCTTGTTGAGCTGCGGAGAGAGCTGAGGAGAGAGAAGGTGATGGGAGATCGGAGATAAATGTTAGTCTGTGGGGAGCATGTGCGCGAGGCTGAACACTCGGGTCTGGCGGCTGGAATTATCTTGGGTTTAGAACCCACTGTTTATTATAGCAAATGCTAATACATATCCATCACCGAAACAGCACAAACGAGCAGCAGTGGAACAGCAGAGGAGCCTGTCAGAGAGAGACCTGGAGCTGTCAGGCAGCCCACAGTCAGACCTGAGGAGGGTGCGCGTCCCGGGTCCCACTCAGCGCAGCAGCCGTAGATCGGTAAGGAGTGTGTGTCAGTCAGTCTGCATTCATTTTGAATGCTGTTGTTGTTGTATTAGTAGTAATGAAGACCTATCAGGCACAGGACGTTTAGTTATACTGTTTTTGTTGTTTAGCAGGTAGGCATAGCACTCTCAGTTGTATTGTATTGTAGCCTACATGGGACAATAGATGGAAATGGTTTGTTTATATTGTGTCACATCACAATATGATCTGTTAAATTTTAACTGTCCATCTCAAATTAAACAAATGGAAAATTTACACTGTCATTGCTTGCAAAGCGTTAAAAGTACTGCGTATGTTGTCGTGACAAGCATGTGCCAGGGGTGTGGTGGGGTGGGGGGCCCTATAATGGTCTCTTTTCCCCGGGTCCCTGCAAGTCTGTTGACAACCCTGGTTCCAAGTTAATAAAATTGATGACAAAAAAAAAAAAAAATCCAAGTGAAAACCCCAAATTTCAATAAACTCATAGAGGAAAATGAATGAAAGATGTCTGTTAAATTATGTATTTGTTATTTACCAGTTCAGTTTATTGTCTAAAGCAGGGGTGTCCAAGTTCAGGTTCATTATCAGGCTCCTGCAGAGCTTGAGGATGAGCTGATCATTTGATTCAGGTGTATTAAAGGAGGGAGACATTGAAAACAAGCTGGATAGGGGCTCTCGAGGACTGGACTTGGCCACCCCTGCCCCAGGTCTGGAGAATGGCATGGGTAGGGTGGCCTTTCTTAAAAACAAAAAACAAAAACAAACAAACAAAAAAAAACAAACATGACATGTCTTGATGCTGTTTGACCACTAGAGGGCCCAACACTTGATGCGACGTTTGCTTACATGGTGCGGCGATCTGATGCTGACATCTGGTGAAAAAAGATAGGAAGTATCAATTTTATTTCACTCTACCGTCCCTTTTACCTGCCCGAGACCCCAAACCCAGCTAGGCATTCATATAGGTTCTTTCTCACGCGTACAAATGAAACCAGTCTGACAAAGTGGCGCAAATACCAGACACTCCGCAAAAGATCTGACAAGATTAGTGGACTGGAGGCACTGGTGTTTTCATGCAGACGGCACACTTTGAAGGGGCCGCAAATATGTGTGGTGTGTAGGGGGAGAGGGATGGGGGGCGCTGTAGTGAGCGCCTATGGAACCTGATACTGGATGACTCCCCATCACAAGAATGTGAGTTTCCTTCTCTCCAAGCATCTGGCTAGACGCCCGGCCACATCTCCATCTGTGTGTGTTTGTGTGCATCTTGTTACTATTTGCCCCCTTTTCGAAGCCTTATTCGGAACATATTCAGACATTCTTATGCATCTTAATCTTAATTCTTAATCCCACATCCCATTAACATGCATGGTAGGCTGATTGAATGGTATCAGAATGAGCAGAGGTGTGTGGTAAAGCGTTACATGTACTTCGTTACAATTAATTGATGATTAATGACAATTGATGACAATTGATGATTAATTGAAGTTTTTGGGAAAAAAAAACTTCTTTTGAGAAAAAATGTAGTTGTAAGAGTAGTTTTACTATAAGCCATACTTTTTTACTTGAGTAGATTTGTGAAGAAAAAAACACTACTCTCACTCTGCTACTTTGGGCTACACAGGAGTCGTTACATTTTTCCTCTTTGTTCAACATATTAGATCCCCCCCCCCCAACAATGCCAAGAGTAGCGCTACCAATTTCACGAATGTGACGTCGCAACAATTATCACATGAATACAATATAACAATCAGACGTGAATTTGCCGTTCTATGATCACGCCAGCCTGTTCATGTGGCGTCTTTAAAGCACTGTAAAAAATGAAGTATTTGACTTAGGCACAGGTGTGAAAGTGGCTAGAATTTCTTGCCGGAACTCCCTGACGTGAAGGTATATATATATATATATATATATATATATATATATATATATATATATATATATTTATTAGGGCTGTCAAACGATTAACATTTTTAATGTGTTAATGTTAATTACAGTTTAAAAATTAATTAATCGTAATTAATCGCAATTAATCGCAATTCAAACCATCTATAAAATATGCCATATTTTTCTGTAAATTATATATATATTCTGTAAAATAAATTGTTGGAATGGAAAGATAAAACACAAGATGGATATATACATTCAACATACGGTACATAAGGACTGTAGTGGGGATTTCACTCTACTGTCATTTAAATCTGTCTATGCTGTCCTCACTCCGAAGCGTCTACTTTTTCCAAACCTAGACAGCTAGTGAACAACGCCTTAAAAATGAGACTTCTTCCTTTTTCATCTGATTTATTAATAAAATGGCCTCAAACCATTGTCCTCTTTAGACCGTCGTAAAACTACAAAATAAAAGTACACAAGCATTGCATTAGCAACAACGTTAGCTTAGCACGCTATACAGGTTCACTAAACATAAACAAAAAGCGTCTCATACAAAAAATATAACATTTCGCTTACTAACATAATATGTACATTCTTTACAACAACCATACTTACGGACAAATCTTGTCCAAGGATCATATAAGCACAACATTATCAGCCCGAGACGTCGTGCAACCATAATGAACTGGCAAGAAAATAATAAACCATGTCGCAAAGCGACCACAAGAGTTCGCTGTTGGACAGCAAAAAAAGCCTTGCTGTAAAACTTACCAAAAGGCAGAATACTTTCTGAGCGGGACATGTGCATTAATTGCGTCAAATATTTTAACGTGATTAATTTAAAAAATTAATTACCGTGCGCTAACGCCATAATTTTGCCAGCCCTAATATTTATTTATTTATTTATTTATTTTTCGTCCTTTTTTTTTTATCGGTCAATCCTTCTAAAACTACTGAAATGCAAAGAAAACTGTTTTGGCACAGTTATTTCTATAACACATACAAAAACTGATTTTCATTCAAAATTGTATTTTTTTTTCAATTATTTGCAAATTAAAAGTTAACAAAAACAGCATTAACCCCAACCTCCATCTCCTAATTTTTATTTTCCCTCATTTCCTCACATACTAAATGCCAAATCTAAATTTTAACTACCATTTAAGAACACATGATGTATATTAAAATTGAAGTTAATGTCAACATTTACTTTTGCTTTCTTTTTTTAAATAATGAACTAGAGATGTCCCGATCGATCGGCTCGGAATCGGCAAAAAAATATAGGCCATGCCCTTTTTTAATATATATATATTAATTAAATCGTTTTCTAATTCTATTTAACGTTACAGACATAATATGTTACACTCATCCAGAGTCTTTAGTTTAGGTTTAAGGTAGGGTTATCAAAAATATCCCGATAACGGCGGCAATTATTTTATTAAAAAATGTGTCACGATAAAAAATTTCATGCTATTACTATACGCGTTGCACGACCCTCTCACTCATTGTTGCGCTTAATCTGTAATGACGCCGTTATACTTATACAGAGAGATATAAGGCAGCGCAAAATGAGTAAAGTGAATTTTGGCAGCCTTTGGTAGCCTTTCTTCAATTGGTTAAAACCTTGCAATACCTCTCTCCATGATTAGAACTATCATGGGAAGCAATGTGGGGAAGCAAGGTGGCAATAGATCTCTGTCTTAACATCTTAAGTGATTTACCAAAGCAGAGAAGATATATCCATTGGTAGCACGGCGCACAGTCATGGTTTTACTTCCCATCATGGTTCCACTTCCCATCATGCATTGGGGCATGGCTGCAGTATCATTTACTGGAAGCTCAACATATACACTAGATGGCAATATTTAGTCACAATATACAGTCACAAGTCTTTCTATCTGTGGATCCCTCTCACAGAAAGAATGTTAATAATGTAAATGCCATCTTGAGGATTTATTGTCATAATAAACAAATACAGTGCTTATGTATTGTATGTTGAATGTATATATTCGTCCGAGTTTTATTCATTATTTTCTTAATACATTGCCAAAATGTATATGATCGGGAAAAATTATCGGGAATGATTAGAATTGAATCGGGAGCAAAAAAAAGCAATCGGATCGGGAAATATCGGGATTGGCAGATACTCAAACTAAAACGATCGGGATGGGATCGGGAGCAAAAAAACATGATCGGAACAACCCTATAATGAACATATAAGTAACATACATTCAGAAAAATAAGTACAAATGACTTATATTATGCAGAGTGAAATGGAATATATTTTGAAGATCACGCACTATTGACTTTTTTTAAATCATAAGGAAATGAATAAATTGCCGAACTTAAATGAACAAATACAAGTCCAAAGTGCACATTGACAGCTAAGATGTTCTGAACCTCCCCATCAGAGCAAATAAAACTAAATATGATAAATAAGCCTCCTCAACTCTTTTCTTGCTCTTAAAGATTTGATCCATTTTATGTTGCATTGCCCTTTTTTTTGTTGCATCAACTTTTTTTTTTTTTTTTTGCTGTTCCAGAAAACATGCACATTTGAACCAATCAGAGCTAGCTATCTCTGCTGATCACATGTCATCAATGCACCGTATACCAGTACAGCATTCCTGCCCTGAATCTTATACCGGAACTGCGTTCCTGACCGTTCTGGCCGACTTTCACCACTGCTTAGGCTAGGTTCATACTACAGGTCTTAATGCACAAATCCGATTTTTTTGTCATGTGTCTTTTTTTTTGGCGTGCCCGTTCAGACTGCCTCTGTCCATTGAGACCATTCAAGTATTACGCATGCGCACTAATTCGCAGTCCGACACGCGCTGATCAAGAAGACCCGTATGCGCAGAAGCGGCAAAACAAATGGCCACACATGCTGGCTGTCATCCGTCATTCCAGGGGTATCATATTTTGCTTTTCAAAAAGAGGACACAAATAACAGACATAAATAATCCCCGTTTTATGCTTATATTTAAAGTTTATATGAATCGATAGCATGCACACACTGTCCGTGCATGTCACACACACATACGGGCAGTTTGCCAGGACTCGGCCGTGTAGGAAATGTTGATTTTTCATTTTTATTTTTTTATGACTGTTGTCAAGCCCGGCCCTTCCCCAAAAGCCATGTTCAATGCAAGCTATAGTGGGGCGTTTTCTGTAACTCCTCACAAGCTTGTCACACACTGTTGCTGGTATTTTGGCCCATTCCTCCATGCAGATCTCCTCTACAGCAGTGATGTTTTGGGGCTGTCGTTGGGCAACACGGACTTTCAACTCCCTCCGCAGATTTTCTATGGGGTTGAGACCTGGAGACTGGCTAGGCCACTCCAGGACATTGAAATGCTTCTTACGAAGCCACTCCTTTATTGCCCTTGCTGTGTGTGTGGGATCATTGCCATGCTGAAAGACCCAGCCACGTCTCATCTTCAATGCCCTTGTTGATGGAAGGAGATTTTCACTCAAAAACTCTCGATACATGGCCCTACTCATTCTTTCCTTTACACAGATCAGTCATCCTGGTCCCTTTGCAGAAAAAAAGCCCCAAAGCATGATGTTTCCACCCCCATGCTTCACAGTGGGTATGGTGCAATTCAGTATTCTTTTTCCTCCAAACGAGAGAACCTGTGTTTCAACCCAAAAAGTTCTATTTTGGTTTCATCTGACCATAACACATTCTCCCAGTCCTCTTTTGAATCATCATGCTCTCTAGCGAACCGCAGACGGGCCTGGACGTGTACTTTCTTCAGCAGGGGGACACGTCTGGCAGTGCAGGATTTGAGTCCCTGGCGGCGCATTGTGTTACTGACAGTAGCCTTTGTTACTGTGGTCCCAGCTCTCTGTAGGTCATTCACTAGGTCCCCCCGCGTGGTTCTGGGATTTTTGCTCCCCGTTCTTGTTATCATTTTGACGCCACGGGGTGAGGAGGGAGTTGAAAGTCCTTGTTGCCCAACGACAGCCCCAAAACATCACTGCTCTAGAGGAGATCTGCATGGAGGAATGGGCCAAAATACCGGCAACAGTGTGTGAAAAGCTTGTGAAGAGTTACAGAAAACGTTTGGCCTGCGTTATTGCCAACAAAGGGTATATAACAAAGTATTGAGATGAACTTTTGGTTTAGACCAAATACTTATTTTCCACCATGATTTGCAAATAAATTCTTTAAAAATCAAACAATGTGATTTTCTGTTTTGTTTTTTTTGTTTCCACATTCTGTCTCTCTTGGTTGATGTTTACCCATGTTGACAATTACAGGCGTCTCAAATATTTTCAAGTGGGAGAACTTTCACAATTAGTGGTTGACTAAATACTTATTTGCCCCACTGTAAGTGCTAAAAACGCACAGCTGCACCGCTACCGTAGCGTCTCTCGTTTTTTTTGATAACGTATTTGCTGCATGAATTCCGATTTGGGAGACTTGACAGTACAGACCACCGCGACATTCTGGAAAAATGTGGCCCATATCGCATTTGAAACACATACGAACGACTCAGATCAGATTTGAAACGGTCCAGTTCTATGCGACTTGTCACGTTCAGACCGACAAATTAATGCCTCACTCGAGTCGGAAAAACACCAACAAATTGGATTCATGCATTAAGACCTGTAGTATGAACGAGCCTTAGAGCGCTGCCCTCATCATGACTCGAAAACACAGATTTTAAACTCTATCCCTGTCTTTATTTGGCATCAACTGACCACGGAAAACTGGAGATATGATCTTTTAATTTCATAAAAGTAACCATGAAGGAACTACAGTATTCACTATTCAATCTATGAACTATTTTCTCCACTAGAGGGCACTCATGCTCTTTGGCCGAATAATGCCTTATTTCTGTCATTTTAATAATCTCTTGCTGGAATTCAATGATTTTTTTTGGGGGGGGGGGGTATTTCTTTGGCTTAATGTGGTTATATAATGGTTTGTTGTACAGTATCATTGTTACAACAGTTCATATACATTGTTTAAAAAAATCTAATTTGTAAACAGTTACTCACAATGTTACTCATTACTTGAGTATTCTTTTCACTAAATATTTTTTTACTTGTACTTGAGTACATTTTTTTTGGATGACTACTTTTATTTTTACTTGAGTAATATTATTTTGAAGTAACACTACTCTTACTTGAGTACAATTTTGGCTACTCTACCCACATCTGAGTATGAGTATGTGTGCAAATGGATGTCATTGTGCCCAGTGATTGGCTAGCAACCAATCAGAGTGTACCCCACCTAATGCCATGGTCAACTGGCATAGGCTCCACCGCTCCAGCATTCCCGCAACCCTTGTGAGGATAAACGGAATAGAAGATGAATGAATGAATAAGTCAAATGTATTTAAAGTAGGGCTGTCAAAATTATCGCGTTAACGGGCGTTAATTAATTTTTTAAATTAATCACGTTAAAATATTTGACGCAATTAACGCACTAGGCCCGCTCAGACAGTGAAAGGCCAACTTGTTAATTGTGTTTTACGGAGTTTTTCCGCCCTCTGCTGGCGCTTGGGTGTGACTTGCATATGTTATGTGGCGTAATGTCGCCCTCTGCTGGCGATTCAGTGCAGCTGATTATTTGGGTTTCGGCACGCTTTTCTGACGTGATTATATGTCGACGCGAACTCACACTAATAGAAAGTGCTATTCAGACCAGCTAACGTCCGCATCCAGTATTCAGTGGCAGTTCTCATAGCCCCATCACACTGTTTGTGTCTAATACATGCATCGCTTGTGAGTTATATTCCTCCTTTGTTTATATTCATGAGCATTAGATAGTTATTGATGATGTGTATTTGAATTTGTTCACATATATGGTGAAATGCAGTTACATTGTTAGATGCTTGTGAGCTAATTGGCTAGTGCTACTGCTCAAATGGACACGTGTGTGTACATTTTATGTTATTTTGTGATTTATGCAAGTTATTGACACATTGCCTTGTTATTTTCAGCTTTACAAAAATACAAGAAACGTGCTCCTGTCAAAAAGAGGTGACTTCAGTAAAGCCCATGCAACTTTGCCACACCGTCTGATTTCTTTTTGGAACTTATGTTCGCTATCTGTCAATTTGTGTACTCACACACATTGAGGACAGAATAGGGCTACTAGTTTATTTTTTGATGGAAAATTTTACAAATTTTATTAAAACGAAAACATTAAGAGGCGTTTTAATATAACATTTCTATAACTTGTACTAATATTCATCTTTTAAGAACTACAAGTCTTTCTATCCATGGATCACTTTAACAGAATGTTAATAATGTTAATGCCATCTTGTTGATTTATTGTTATGATAAACAAATACAGTCCTTATGTACCGTATATTGAATGTATATATCCATCTTGTCTTATCTTTCCATTCCAACAATAATTTACAGAAAAATATGGCATATTTTATAGATGGTCTGAATTGCGATTAATTGCGATTAATTACGATTAATTAATTTTTAAGCTGTAATTAACTCGATTAAAAATTTTAATCGTTTGACAGCCTTAATATATATTTATATATATATATATATATATAATAAAATTTGTAAAATTTTCAATCAAAAAATAAACTAGTAGCCCGCCATTGTTGATGTCAATAATTACTTACACAATGGTCATGGGTGCTGAAGCCTATAAAATCAGTCGCACCCAAGCGCCAGCAGAGGGCGGCAAAACTCCGAAAAACACAACAAGTACATCTTTCACTGTGCTCTCATTTTAATCTGTTTGAGCGGGGCATTTGTGCGTTAATTGCGTCAAATATTTTAACGGAATTATGAAAAAAAATTAATTTTTATCGCTCGTTAACGCGATAATTTTGACAGCCCTAATATATATATATATATATATATATATATATATATATATATATATATATATATATATATATATATATATATGCTGGCGCTTGGGTGCGACTGATTTTATAGGCTTCAGCACCCATGACCATTGTGTAAGTAATTATTGACATCAACGATGGCGGGCTACTAGTTTATTTTTTGATTGAAAATTTTACAAATTTTATTAAAACGAAAACATGAAGAGGGGTTTTAATATAAAACTTCTATAACTTGTCTTTTAAGAACTACAAGTCTTTCTATCCATGGATCGCTTTAACAGAATGTTAATAATGGTAGTGCCATCTTGTTGATTTATTGTTATAATAAAGAAATACAGTACTTATGTACTGTATGTTGAATGTATATATCCATCTTGTGTCTTATCTTTCAATTCCAACAATAATTTACAGAAAAATATGGCATATTTTATAGAAGGTTTGAATTGCGATTAATTGCGATTAATTACGATTAATTAATTTTTAAGCTGTAATTAACTCGATTAAAAATTTTAATCGTTTGACACCCCTAATTTAAAGTGATACCATACTATAACTATGTAATAGAGCTAAGACCTCTGCCAAGGGCAACTGTTATAATGCAGGTCGAACTTTTTTTATAACTGTTTATGTTCTACTAGTAAAATGGTTTCTGTGAATATTATCATTGTTATTTTCAATCGCATGTTGGATGTTTACAAGTGCAAGTCCGTAGTGTAACTACAGAGGGCAGTAAAGCTCCATTTAGCAGCCTGGTGACCAGCTTCCACCTGGAAGCAGAGAACAAAATCAATTTCAGGTAAGAAAAACACAATGCTGTGGCTCGATTGGAACACATTATTACCTCATTCAACTTCGGATTTTTGCGTGCAATGAACATCCATTATGTTTCGGCTTCATTACTAACGGGAACCGCAAGAAATAACTGTCTGACACAGACAACATTTCAAGATAGTGGCCTGTTTGGGGTTTATGACTTTTACAATCTTTTTTTTATTTTTTATTTTAAATAAAGACCAGTTAGCTGAGAAATGTAGAGTTCTGTTCCCTCATAAGAATCAATATCAAGCAAATTTCTGTCTGTCTCAATGTGTCAGTCTAACGATCGACTACAGTTTATTGAATCCCACTTCAGCTGGGATAGAAAATGAATGAACGCATGAGATTTTGATAACATTTCAACATATCAGTGAAATAAAAAGCATAAATTTAGTGTGCACATTCAAATCTTAAGTCTGTGTCTACACGAAAAATTTTTTTCAGGATTTACAGTGGAGAAGATAAGTATTTGAACACCCTGCTACTTTGCAGGTTCTCACACTTAGAAATCATGGAGGAGTCTAAAATTATCATAGGTGACTGTCCACTGTTAGAGCAATAATCTAAAAAAAAAATCCAGGGATCACAATGCATGATTTTTTAGCAATTTATTTGTGTGATACAGCTGCAAATAATTATTTAAACACCTGAGAAAACGAATGTTAGGCTCCCAGTCATCTCCTCTTTAATAGTGCACTTGTCCCGTCCAATGCGCAGAGAAACACCCCCAAAGCATGTTGCTACCACCCCATGCTTCACAGTAGGGATGGTGTTCTTGAGATAGTACTCATCATTATTCTTCCTCCAAACACGATTAGTGGAATTCTGACCAAAAAAGTTCAATTTTACTCTTATCTGACCACAGATCTTGCTCCCATGTGTCCTCGGCATCATCCAAATGTTCATGGGCAACTTAAGACGGGCTTTGACATGTCCTGGTTTAAGCAGGGGAACCTTCCGTGCCATGCATGATTTCAAACCATGACTTCTAGCACATTACCATAAGTAACCTAGGAAACGGTGGTCCCAGCTCTTTTTAGGTCGTTGACCAACTTCTGTCGTGTAGTTCTAGGCTGATTCCTTACCTATCTTAGGATCATCCAGACCCCCCGAGATGATATCTTCTAACATGATCAAGACCAAAGAGCTGGCCAAAGACACCAGAGACAAAAAGATTCGAAAGGACTACGGAGCATTTGCCAAGCAGCTTGTGAAAAAAGGTCCACCGTTGGAGCAATCATTAGAAAATGGAAGAAGCTAAACATGACGGTCAATCTCAATCGGAGGGGAGCCCAGGTAAGATATCACCTTGTGGAGTCTCAATGATCCTAAGGAAGGTGAGGAATCAGCCCAGAACTACACAACAGGAGTTGGTCAATGACCTGAAAAGCGCTGGGACCACCGTTTCCAAGGTAACTGTTGGTAATACACTAAGACGTCATGGTTTGAAATCATGCGTGGCACAGAAGGTTCCCCTGCTTAAACCAGCACATGTCAAGGCCTGTCTTAAGTTTGCCTATGACCATTTGGATGATGCAGAGGAGTCATAGGAGCAAATTTTGAGGTCAGATAAAAGTAAAATAGAGCTTTTTGGTCATAATTCCACTAACCGTGTTTGGGGGAAGAAGAACAATGAGTACCCCAATAGCAGGCGACTTCGTGGCTGATCAGACCTTAGCTCGCCAGATCCGCACAGGAATCACACACGCTTAACGTCAATGCGCCAGATGCGGCCCGGATCAGCACTATGACAGTCCAAATGATAGGTTACGCACTGTTCCGGGACGGACCGTGCGCACCGAACGTGCTCAAACTCCCGCTTAACGTCAGTGCGCCACATGCGGCCTGGATCAGCACTATGACAGTTTTGCCTTAGTTGTCGCCTTGATTGCACAGATGGGTGAGCCTGGGACCAGGTGCCACTGATCATCATCATCAGCTTACTTAAATCGGTCCTTGGCCTGGCATCATCGTCAGATGAACAACTCACCTACAGGTATGTGACTTTCAGCTAACAAGGTATCTTGTAATCCTGATGCTGAGCTCATTTTTTTGTCGCCCTCCTAGATCCTGTACTGCTTGTCTGGCAAAACGCCTGCCTGCCCGTTCATCTGTTCTATCACCAAACTGCCCACCGGATTTTTTGGACACTATCTACCACTCCCTCTCATCGTCAATGAATTAGGTCCCCGTTACCCCAGCACCTTAACAAATACAATATGTTGTTCACAGTCTAAAAATGGGTCATCTTTAATCTTGAGTTGCTAGTTCCAATTAAAATACTTTGTGAAAAAACAATGTTATATTGTTATTTTTTTGTATGTTGCATTAATATGTTAGCATTAATAAATGGCATGAAAAATAAGTGTTGTCATTATTGCTTTTAATAGACAAATTTAATTTGAGGTATAAACACATTACTGTATGACACATTGAACAAAATGGACTCCAAAATTAATACTGAAAACTAGGGTTATTCCGATCATGTGTTTTTGCTCCCGATCCGATCCCAATCGTTTGAGTATCTGCCGATCCCGATATTTCCCGATCCGATTGCTTTTTTTTTTTTTTTTGCTCCCGATTCAATTCCAATCATTCCCGATAATTTTTCCCGATCATACACATTTTGGCAATGCATTAAGAAAAAAAATGAATAAAACTTGGACGAATATATACATTCAACATACAGTACATAAATACTGTATTTGTTTATTATGACAATAAATCCTCAAGATGGCATTTACATTATTAAGATTCTTTCTGTGAGAGGGATCCACAGATAGAAAGACTTGTAATTCTTAAAGGATAAATGTGACTTTGTATATTGTGACTAAATATTGCCATCTAGTGTATTTGTTGAGCTTACAGTAAATGATACTGTAGCCATTTAACTGTTCTGCCCAAATGCATGATGGGAAGTGCAACCATGACTGTGCGTAGTGGCACCAATTGATATATCTTCTCTGCATTGGGAAATAACATAGTGTGTTAAGAAAATGATCAACTACTACCTTTCTTCCCCACATTGCTTCCCACGATATTTCTAATTGTTGAGAGAGGGATTGTAAGGCTTTAGCCATTTAATATAAGGCTCCAAAGACTGCCAAAATTCACTCTACTCATTTAACTCTGCCTTTTAGCACTATATAAAGGTAAAACGGCGCCATTACAGATTGAACGCGACAATGCGTGAGTGGATCGTGCAGCGCATGCGTTAATTGCATCAAACATTTTAACGTGATTAATTAAAAAACATTTAATTACCGCCGTTAACGCGATAAAAATGATAGCCCTACTTTAAGCCAAAACTAATGACTCTGGATGAGTGTAAGACATTTTGTCTGTAACGTTAAATACAATTAGAAAACGATTTAATTAAAAAAAAAAAAAAAACTTAAAAAAGGCATGTCCAATATTTTTTTGCCGATTCAGATACTTTGAAAATGACGTGATCGGACCCGATCGATGCCGATCGATCGGGACATCTTTACTGAAAACGGTTTTGATACAAATCTGGCTCAGATTGGGTAACATGTGTGCCATATCCAGGCTATACATTCATGTCGTGTCTGCTACTTTGGACCAGTTCTGGCCCAGAACTGGTTGCTGATCCGGGAAGTGACTTCTTACTGAGTTCGGGCATTGTTCAAAAAGACACTCCGGTGTATCCGTTTTTCAAAGTTGGGCCGAAATTTGCGGCACATCTGGCCCGTGTCCGCTCCGGTTATATTTTGCTATCTGGGTACCATCTCAAGAACACCATCCCTACTGTGAAACATGGGTGTGGTAGCAACATGCTTTGGAGGTGTTTTTCTGCGGATGGGACAGGACGAGTGCACTGTATTAAAGAGAGGATGACTGGGGCCCTGTATTGTGAGATTTTGGGGAACAACCTCCTTCCTTCAGTCAGAGCATTGAAGATGGGTCTTGCCTGGGTCTTCCAACGTGACAATGACCCGAAACACACAGCCAGGAAAACCAAGGAGTCACTCCATAAAAGCCTAACAAGGTTCTAGCATGGCCTAGCCGGTCTCCAGACCTGAACCCAATAGAAAACCTTTGGCGGGAGCTCAAACTCCGTGTTTCTCAGCAACAGCCCTGAAACCTGCCTGATGGGTGGGTCAAGATCCCTCCTGCAATGTGTGCACACCTGGTGAAAAACTACGGGAAACGTTTGACCTCTATAATTGCAAACAAAGGCTACTTTACCAAATATTAACTTTCGTTTTCTCAGGTATTCAAATGCTTATTTGCAGTTGTATAACAAAAACAAATTGTTAAAAAAATAAAAATCATACATACGAAGAAAATTTCAGACCCGTCCATGATTTCCAAGTGGGAGAACTTGCAAAATAGCAGGGTGTTCAAATACTTATTTTCTTCACTGTATATTTTCATTTGCCCTTCACATGCAAGCTGTTAAATGAAGAGCATCCATGGGTCCCTTGAATGTTCTGTTTCAATGTTGTTATTTTCATTACCTATCAACCGATTTTCCATATCACAAGACCTCACAAGGTTAGCATGTGAGCTGAAGTCTATCCCAGCAGACTTTGAAAATACCCTGGAATGGTCACCAGCCAATCGCTAGACACATATAGAAATCAACCTTTCACAATGACTCTGTAAAACTGCAGTTATATATCATTTTAACGAAATATAGCACTATATCTGCTGTTTACAGGTCCTTTTTCAGAGCTATCATTTTACCAGTGATATTTTTCTTTCTTGAATATTGACACAATGTTGAACTTTTGTTGTCAAGTCAGTCAGTTGCTGCTTTCAATTGAGATGAGCTCATTATTGGAATTGGTCAGGAGTGTTGTCACTAACGAGTCACTAAGTACTGCGTTATTGTAATCTGATTACTTTCGTTAAGTAATGAGCAGTTGGACGTGTCCACTTTTCCAAACCAGTAATCTGAATAAAGTTAGGTTCCTTAATGTCTATTTTGTTATTGCCTCATATTGTACAGCGGGGCAAATAAATATTTAGTCAACCACTAATTGTGCAAGTTCTCCCACTTGAAAATATTAGAGAGGCCTGTAATTGTCAACATGGGTAAACCTCAACCATGAGAGACAAGAGTAGAAACTGCTTTTTCAGCCTTTTGTGTGTTTTCCGGCATATATATCATATACTAACAGTGTTGGGAATAACGCCGTTATAAATAACGCCGTTACATAACGGCATTATTTTTTTCAGTAATGGGGTAATCTAACTAATTATTTTTTCCGCCGTTACAACACCGTTACTAACAGTCAAAAGCGGTGCATTACTTACTCTGAATAAATTGAAGAAACTACCAGCCATAGTGAGTCTACTCTGCTCTGTTTATTTGTCATCCAAGACTTGGAGTGCGTTCAGGTTTGAGAATAGCGCACGTGTTTTGATTTGTGCTTTTTCTTAGCAAAGATATACCACACAGGACGTGCTGGCACTCTGTTTCTATAATAGCACATATACTTCAACATTAACACAAACGTACGGCTCTTGGCCAGCCGTGTCTCTAACTCACTCCCGCATTGTGTTAGCAAACGCCGTGTGCACTTTAGGGTGCCTCGGATAGTTCTGTATCAGAATATTACAGCACATACTTCATATGACTCCAGGCTGTTTGTCCCTGCTAATTCAATTAGATGCTTTCCAAAGCTTGCTAACGTTTCTGTTTTTGTTACACCTGAATGCTAGCCTTGTTCCCATCCCCCACTGTTAGCCAGCAAGATTACTGCTTCCATCTTGAGGACGGGAAATGCTTTGAGGGTGACGGGAGGAGTAGGGGGACGAGGCTACCTGAATGCACCACCTGGATGGATGCGATGGAAGTGATTGTGATTGGCTGAGGGTTAGAGTCATGTGTCATGGTAAGCAAATCAGAGCCGGTGTTTTCACACACAAACCGGGACAGCGCGTGCGGCAAACACACATGCAAAACAGATGCAGAGGGATATGATGGCAAAGCGTTCAGAGGAAAATTTGTCCTTTACGAGGTGGAGATATAAACACTATTTCAAGTCAAAATACTTGAAGTACAGTAGGATATATCTACTTGACCGGTTGTCTCAGGTTGTGAGAGATTTAATTGATTAAACTCAGTTTATATTGTTTACTGCTGATTGTTATTTTATTATATTTAGGGCTGTCAAAATTATCGCGTTAACGGGCGGTAATTAATTTTTTAAATTAATCACGCTAAAATATTTGACGCAATTAACGCATATGCCCCGCTCAGACAGATTTAAATGACAGTACAGTGAAATCCCCACTTGTTAATTGTGTTTTATGGAGTTTTGCCGCCCTCTGCTGGTGCTTGGGTGCGACTGATTTTATAGGTTTCAGCACCCATGAGCATTGTGTAAGTAATTATTGACATCAACAATGGCGGGCTACTACTACTACTACTAATAATGCATTTTATTTATAACGCACTTTACATTTGGAAAACAAATCTCTAGTTTATTTTTTTGATTGAAAATTTTACAAATTTTATTAAAACGAAAACATTAAGAGGGGTTTTAATATAAAATTTCTATAACTTGTACTAACATTTATCTTTTAAGAACTACAAGTCTTTCTATCCATGGATCGCTTTAACAGAATGTTAATAATGTTAATGCCATCTTGTTATAATAAACAAATACAGTCCTTATGTACCGTATGTTGAATGTATATATCCATCTTGTGTCTTATCTTTCCATTCCAACAATAATTTACAGAAAAATATGGCATATTTTATAGATGGTTTGAATTGCGATTAATTGCGATTAATTATGATTAATTAATTTTTAAGCTGTCATTAACTCGATTTAAAATTTTAATCATTTGACAGCCCTAATTATATTGTTCACTGTTTATTTTTGTTGCACTTCAAGTGTAGGATAAATCTGTTGCTGGTGAGGTGCAATAAATATTACAAAGTTCTATAACACAACTACCTGTCTGTTCTTCTCTATTCAACTAACTCGAACACTGCTCAGAAAATTTCAAATTCTTTGACATACAACAACTTCTTTTTAAAGTAATGGAAATAATTACTTTCCCTGGTAACTAGTTACTTTTACTACGGAGTAATTCAGTTACTACCATAATTTTCGCACTATAAGACACACCTGACTATAAGCCGCCACCAGAAAATTTGTCACGAAAACTGCATTTTTTCATAGATAAGCCGTACTGGACTATAAGCCGCAGCTGTCCTCAGTGTATTATTGGATATTTACACCAAAAGATATTAACCGGTAACACTATTTGACAGTGGCATCATATGACTGTCATAAGACCACCATGAAGCTTTGAACCAATTGGCTGCAAAGCTTTATTGCTTCAAGAAGCTTCATTTTGCAATGACTGCTCCCTTGTCGGAGACAGTCAACCTCTGCTGCCACCTTCTGTCAACACTGTCGTTGTCCAACATGCCTCCTAGATTGCATTGCAATGCTACAGATGTAAATAACAATCAAAATTCATGTTCTGTGGTAATTATTTCTTCAGTTACTGTTCCGGTTGTTTCATTAAATGCTAGTTATGGTATTTGGTAACACTTTATTTGACAGTGGTGCCATAAGACTGTCATTAGATAATCATAATTATGACATGAAACTGTCATGAGCATTAAAGAATGCTCATAATAGACGTTTAGTGTTATCCTGCAAATTATTTCACTTTTGAATGGATGTAAAAGATCCAAGCTGGACATAAATGGGGTTAGTGACATAATTTGCTGGATGACACCTAGTGACATAAGCATTCAGTAATCCCATGATAGTGTCATGTCATAATTATGACGGTCCTATAACAGTCATATGATGCCGCTGTCAAATGAAATGTTACCTATTAACCCAAATAAATCAACAAATAAGCCGCACTGGACTACAAGCCGCATGATTCAAAATGAACGACAAAAGTAGCAGCTTACAGTCCGAAAATTACGGTAACTCAGTTAGTTTTTGGAAGAAGTAGTGCGTAACTATAATTACTTTTTTAAAGTAACGTGCCCAACACTGTATACTAATAATAACTGCTAATATTTAGGTTTTCTATATGATCAAAATTACTTCACTTGCTCTATAAAGGGTTAAAGGTCGTAAGAATAGCTATCCACTGTAGTGACCACTGTTCTCGAAAGGGATGAATTGAAACAACTTTTTTTTTTTTCAAGCGGGAAATTGTTTTTAAAATATATTACTTGATTTGAACATTTTTAAAAAAACACTTAATGTTAATGACTGATGTTTAAAATTAAAATGTTTACTTTGGCAGTTGATCATGTTCATCCTGATCCCCAAAAGCGGTCGGCTTCTCCTATCATGATGATTGGTTTTCTGTAAACAATTCTAGGGAGAAAAACAAATTAAACACATTAAACTTACCTTTATTCACCAGCCAACTCTTCCGGTGTTCATTAAATAAATGTTTGTACATTCTGTTCATCTATTAATCTTGCAAACTGATGGATTGGCAGAGGAAACTGAAGTTTGGCAAGACTGCAGGGGGGAAATCATGAAGAATTTCACTTTCCTTAAATTACCTGCTGGATTTAGTTTCTCCTCTTTAACCGCCAATAAACCGACTTCCTTCATACTCAAACGCAAGATTCTGTAGCAGTTTGTGTGTTGTATACATGTGCTTAGGTGCACGTGCGTGTGCACATGGACAAAGGCTGGCTTGTTCACAGTCTTGCTTCTTTACACTTTTCACTTGTTGATGTTTAACATCTCACTTCTCTCATTTTCTGGTGACATTTTCATTCAGCGCACAGTATGTAATCAATGTTTACGCCCTTGCCATCCATCACTTATGACGTCAAACAAGATGAGAACTTCAGAGGCAAAGTAAACATATATTATAACGGCACGCTGATTAATTTGAACAGTCTGGATGAAAGACAAGACAGGATGATTGAGTTCTGGTGGAAAATCTATGTTAGAACTGCAATGGCTGAGAAAGAAGACATGAACGGAGCCTCAACAAAGACTAGGACGGTCAAGTTGATAGTTAACGTACACAGAAAAGTGGAGAGTGAAAATCAGAGAAATTGAGAGCAGACAGAAGAGATGAAGAGAATAAGAAGGAGGAAGAGAAGACGACAGAAAGTGGTTGGATGATGGCTTCCAGCTGCATGGCACTGCTCCAAGGCAACATCTAAACTCATGTGCGTACACACACACACTCACTCACATAGGTTTCAAGTCAGTACAGGACCATCAGATAATGTAAATTTGTAAGTGACATGCCTGGTTACAGTACGACAAACAACTTAACTCACTAGAAAATATTGATTACATTTCTTTGTTTTAACTTGCTGGAGAAAACCCAATTGGCTTGTTCAGAACATTGATGGGAAGTTTCTTACAAAATGTAATCTAGTTCATATTAGGAGGTAATATTTTAAGCAGTCTTCTCATATTGAAACAGCTTATTGTCACCGTTTCAACAAAGCAACTTGAGAATTTCAAAGTATGACATTTCGCTTTATGGCAGCATGATGGATGAGCGTTAGCACATCTGCCTCACAGTTCAGAGGTTCGGAATTTCATTATTGGATTTGTTCTGCCAGCGTGGAGTTTGCGTCCTCACTTTTCCTCCTAAAACACGCTTGTTAGATTCACGGATGTAGGTGTGACTATAAGTGTGATTTGTTGTTTGTTTGCATGCACCCTACGATCAGAGGTCGGTAGAGTGGCCAAAAATTTTACTCAATTAAGGGAATTGTTACTTCAAAATACCTTTTGTCAAATAAAAGTAAAAGTAGTCATCCAAAAAAATGTACTTAAGTACAAGTAAAAAAGTATTCAGTGAAAAGAATACTCAAATAGTGAGTAACATTGTGAGTAAATGCTTATTTTTGTTTTATTTTCATCTTAAACAATGGTCATAGACTTCATAATATATTGACGGGACACGGGGCAGATTAATGGGGGGCCTATCTTTGTCAAAGCTGACCGAGTGGAAACACAGACAAATAGCTTTTTACGTTGAAAATTCTTGTGAATAAATGCTTAAATCCCTGAATTCTTTATAGATATGGACATAAAAAAAAGTCTGGGTTCTTGTTTAAAAGCAAAAAAAAACAAAAAACCGGAAAGTTAGCATTTATTTTAAGTAAATATCATAAGCGGATTTTAAGGTGGTCGAAATTGTCATTGCATGTAATTGACTTTCATATCTATATCTATCTATATATATACATATATATATATATATATACATATATATATTAAAGTTGTAAAGCAATAAAACTTCAAAAAAATGAATGAAATGAACATAAATTTTTATAATGGGTCAAAATTATTGTTCGAACAGATCATGTGATTAGCAACTTAGACAGTCATCTGCTTTGCATATAATTTTCAAAAAAAAAAAAAAAAAAAAAAATAGGAATTAGCAATTTTATTTTTCAAATTATTATTATTATTTTTTTTTTTGGATTGAAGCAACTATTTTGGGGATTAAATGATTTAGACGCAAATATCTTACCCATAATATGGCCCAAACAAAAAACGGATTGCTTTATTCAAAGAAAACTTGTTCGATGAAAAATGAAGTGTTCAAATGCAAATTTTTCAATCTCAAATATTTTTTCGTATTCAAAAACTTTTTTCATGATAGAAATTTTTCCTTTTTTTGAAGTGATTTTTCTTTTTGAAAATATATTTTTTTGAAGCAACTTATTTTTTGATTGAATAATAAAGACAAAAATGTCCTAGCCAAAATGTGGCCCAAACAAAAATGGACATTACTTCAATCAAAAAAGTTGCTTCAATCAAAAGAAAAGAATAAATGAAAAATGAAAAGAAAAATAGCTTTCACATGCATTTTTTTAAGTGTCAAATTTATTTTTGCATTCAAACATTTTTTTTTTTTTGGATTGATGCGAGTTTTTTTGGGGGGTTGAAAATATATATTTTTATGATTGAATAATAAAGACACAAATCTACCTCCATATGGCTCTGCCCACGGAATACAATTTTTGACTGGGGTAACTATATTGGCATGACACCTACAGGCGTACCATATTAAATGGATGAAGATCTTGGCGAAAAGTATTGCCTAAGCAGCCTGATTTAGAATTCCCCTCAAGAATGATGGGAAACAACAAACGCTCATTGTCAACTTATTATTATAAATATTCTTGTAAGTTCATTTTATTGCTGACTCTGCGTTTCGGGGTCATCAACATGTTGTGCCCCCCTGTCCCAAAAGTCAAACTCCGCATATGGTAAATATGTCGAATGTGCTGCAACTCTTTAAGCCACTGTGGCGCCGCCTTATCACCACATAGAGCTTTTTACGTTGAAAATTCTTTTGAATAAATGCTTAAATCCCTGAATTCTTTATAGCTATGGACGTAAAACAGTCTCCATTCTTTATTAAAAGAGCAAAGAACCGGGCAGTGCATTTATTTTACGTAAATATGTCGAATGTGCTGCTAGTCTTTAAGCAACTGTGGCGCCTCCTTATCACCACAGAGCTTTTGACATTGAAAATTCTTGTGACTAGATGCTTAAATCCCTGAATTCTTTATAGATATGAACGTAAAACAGTCTTGATTCTTGGTTAAAAGCAAAAAAACGGGCAGTTAGCATTTATTTTATGTAAATATTGCGAATTATAACGCCAATGCTGTAGCGGTTAATTTCTCGAATTGACTTTTTCACGTTTCAAAATGCTGCATGGTACGAAAAATATAATTACCTTGAATCCTCGACCAAATCAGTCCTGAGACAATCCTTCCTCTTTCTATACAGTACAGCTTTCATACTTTTTCAACCTAAATCTGTCGTTGGATTGCTTCATGTGTTTGAGAATAACTGTGACAGACTTCGACCGACTGAAGTGGAGTGCGGAACGGCCCCCTACTTGAAGGCGTGGCGCAGTGTATGGGGAATGTGTCCAGTCAATATCATTATGAAGTCTATGCAATGGGATTTTTTTTTGCTCAGCACAATCTTAACATCTTACCACTACATAACCACATTAAGCCAAATAAATTTAAAAAAAAATAATAATAATAAACTTGAATTCCGGCAAGAGGGGCAAAAAAATCCAGAAATGAAGCATTATTTGTCCAAAGAGCATGAATGCCCTCTAGTGGACAAAATAGTTTGAATAGTGAATAGTTCCTTCATAGTTACTAGTTATGGTAGATATGGTAGACATGGTAGATATCACATGTACTGTATATAGATATAACTAGATGCAAAATGACAGACATGGCACTAAATGCGTTAGTAGACAGCCGCCATCTTGAAGCAGTAGACTTTTTAGGACGGCTCTGTTGTAGAGAACCTTCCTAGCGAACCTAAGTAACTTTTTGTATAAAATACTTCTAAATCGGCAAAATCTTGACTTGAATCTATCTTTAAATGATGAAACAGTTTAAAAACTTTCATATGTCGAAAGTAGAGAGAAGGGAATTAATGCAATAATGGGAGCAATTTTAACAACTTTTAACAGTTGATTCAGGGTAAAGGGTAAATTAGGGTAAAGAATTGGGCTCGGGCCAATTGTACCAAAAACCTTCACAAAAAACTTCACATAGTATGGCCAATGTTTTTTTTTTTTTTTTTTTTTTTTTTTATTTTTTTTTTTTTGAGGGGAAAAAAAAAAAAAGTAATTATCACCAATTACTTTGCCAAGTAACTAATTACTCTTACATTCAGGTAATTGAGTTACTAACGCAATTACTTTTTGGGGGAAGTAATTTGTAACTATAATTAATTACTTTTTTTCAGTAAGATTAACAACACTGATTAACAGTGCTAAATTTGTAAATCATAAGGTGCCGGAACGCAAAGTACATATGACAGCGCAGCGATGACGAGACGGGCACAGGTCCCGGAACATATGTAGAAAATGGTGCTGAAAACAGCACGCAAAGGACCACTTGCTACGCTGTGGGACTTACAAGCCTCATTTTCATACAATATATATATATAAGATATATATCTTATATACAGGGGTGCACATAAGTGGTCCGCATGCGCGCAACGGCTTCCATACGCTTTTGCGTACCAATGGCTGACCATAAGCCTGTAGCAATATGCAATAATTCCATTTATCGCGCGATATATAAAAATGAAGGCGGTAATTTTCCCGCTGCGATTTATCGCCTCGCGTGCACGTGCTTGCGCACGTGCGGCAGACGTGCTGTTAAAAGTTCGGATTCCTCGTTACCAACTGCGCAAAATGCATCTTCGTTCCAAGACCGGCAAAAACTAGCGCCGGAGCCAATCGTTCCCGTTATATCCTGTTGTTCAATGTATACCGGCCGCATCAGTGCTCGGAGTGACTGTGGACCATCTACAGCGCGCCGGTGTCGTTGACGTGTGGGCGCTCCCGTCAGGAGTGACATTTCACGCGGGTGGCTGTTTTTCGGCACAACGCCGGATATTTACAACGAAGTCCGCCAAAACATTGTTACCGACTAGGCTGCTACGAACAACCTTGCTTTGACAATAAACAGCTGACTGAAATTAAGAGCGCTGTGTCATATGCTGGTGTTGTGTAGTAATGAGCAGACGTGACTTCAGCGGCGCTTGTTAACTTTTTTAATGCGCGCACACACTAGATATCATGAAATGGCACTCTAGATGTGCTACGTCCCACGCCATTGGCTACGTGAGCACAGAGTGATTATGGGTTACGTAGTCCATATACTACATCGATGAATTCTAAACTGTCATGACTGAATGGAAGTTAGGAAGGCCAAATCATTCCATACTAGTGACTACAGATAATGTTGCAAATATTGTTAATTCAGTACGTGACACAGATGGATTCGGACCACAAATAGGAGGTCTTGCTCATGTAGTAAACCTAGCTGCTAAGAAAGCTGTAGCAATCAACAGTGTGCCTTGCCTCACTTTACAAACAGTAATGATTGTTCTCAGCACTTTTGTACAAACATTTTTCAGATCAGTAAGAAGTAAGTTTTTTTTTCTCTTTTTTAATTTTTTTTTAACACATTTTATTTATTCTGTGGTGCTGTGCGGTATCAATATTGTTGTTTTTTATTGTTGTTATTGTAAATTGGTTTTAAAAAATTGGGGGGGCGCAATAATATCGCATATCGCAATAATTTATGAGAATAATTATCGCACACTAATATTTGTTATCGCGACAGGCCTAGCTGACCACTGTATTTGCGGCAGACACGAGAAAATCACTTCTCAAAATGTCAAAGAGGCAGGCCCCACTGAGTAATTATTTCCGTGTTCCCCCACCCCCGTCAAAAGACAGACAGACGACAGAGACATCACCGGAGCTACCGAAAAAAAGGACTTTTGCTGAAAAGTGGCTGCAGGAGGTACCATAGCTAGAAGCAAATGATGCTCGCACGGAAATGTGGTGCAACATTTGCCGTGAGAATCCCAATGTCGCTAATAAGAGCAGCGCATTTTATGTAGGGTCAAAGAATTTTAGCCATCCAAACTTTGAAAAGCACGAAAAAAACAGAGCATGTGGCAATTAATCAAACTATCGATGTCAGACAGGACCCCACTCGCCCTATGGACAAGTGGCGGAATAAAATTATTGTAGAACAGCGCCATGCGCTGACAAACGTGTTTTTGCCCGCATTTCACAAAGCTAAACATGCACGTTCAATGAGCTCTTATGAGGAGGACATCCCACTTTTACAAAGGCTTGGAGTTAATGTGAGAGCCGCATATGAATGCCCTTTATTTTGAATTAGTGCTTTTATGTTTATTTCTTTACATTTCACTTCAAAGTAATGGCAATTTTGTTGTGCCAGTTGATGTTAATCAAGCGTTAATTGTTTATATAATTAATTAAAGGTAATTGGCTCTAAGTAAAGCTTGTCATAACTTTATCGCATCAGGCGGGTCGGCTCTCAAGCTCAATGAGGACCAAGTCACATCTCCAGGTCCTCCTCTGAGAACCTGGGCAAAAAAATTATGTGCACCCCTGCTTATGTATATATATACTGTATATATATATATATATATATATCTTATAATATAAGGCTATACTCTGCACAGCACGAACAATTGCCCACATAACCATACGTGGGACTTACAGTAACGTACAGTGTAACTAGTAAAACATAAAAAAAATATATATATATCACATATTACAATAATTAACACAAACCCCTTCTTTTGTGATTTTCACACCCGTCTTCGCTGGCTCACTGCCTTACAAATTGTGCAGCCAAACCTGAATTTCCCATAAGGGTACTGGCCTGTTGCTCCGGCTGTTGGTGGTCCACCTGGCTAACTGCTGTAGCTGGCCCCCACTCCGGGTGGCGCTGAACCTGACCAATTGCTGCCACGGTAGCAGCCTCCTGCCTTAGCTGGCTGTCCATGAACCTCGCTAGCTACTGCGGCGCTAGCCTCATGCTGCTTAGCATGATTGCTGCAGCTGCCCTCATCACCGGTTGTTGCTTTTCTGACTCGTTTTGAACCATCTTCCTTCTTTTTTAAAAGACAGTAAATGTCTTCTTGGCATGTTGAAATACTGCTTGATCTTGGCTGCTTGCTCCCAAGATGCCGCAGATTTCCAAAGTTTTTATTTTTTTTAAATGTCACGGGTGTGATTTGTTGGTCCAGCTTTTCAGTGCATCAACAAATCACTGACTCTTTCATCTTTTATAAACAACATGCAATTCTTGGGGTTTGTTCTGTAAATGAATTTATGCATATTAGCATTTTATAATGTCATGTCTGTAACTACCTTTTAGTGTGTGATGATCACTCTGCACAGACCTTTAAAGGCAAAAGCAACATTGCTAAGGGTGTAACGGTACATGTATTTGTAATAAACTGTTTCGGTACGTGGTGCTCGTTTCGGAACGGAGGTGTACCGAACGAGTTTCTGACGTAAAGTAACTCTTACTTTTTGAGGCTGTGAGTCGATCGGGTTACAGTTTCTTTGTGTAGATTATATTTACTCCGTCTTCTCTACCATAAAGAGGACCAACACGGTAGGACAGTATAACCCAGAAACGTCAGTGGCGCGAAAACGTAGCCGCCGCGAGAACGCAGTGAAACGCGGGCGTTAAAGTCGATCAGCCAATGCACACCAGTTGCAGTGCGGCCGCGTGTTAGACGCGTCCCAGAAGCGGCTCAACACGACGCACGCGAAAAGAACGGCAGAGTTTATTATTTGACGCGAGACGCGACCCTCCTGCGTCAATACTCCTACCTGTAGCTAGGATCGGGCAGACCGGAAGTCACTCGTGTAAAAATACGGTGGATCCGGTCGATTTTCAAACTAATATGAAATCGTAACCCACTTTTTGAGTCCATCAGATCTCTTGAGTGGTAGATCGGGGCACAGTTGACTTGTCTTTGTTGATTTACTGCTGTGTTCTCTGCTATAATAATAACCAACACGGCCCCGTGTTCAATACAAAACCTTCCTACCACAACAATACAAGTAGGAACTAATATTCACATAGGAACTAAAGTTATACAACATAAAATATACAATATAAATGAATACTACATCACATTTGTAAAATATAAACACATAATAAAATAAATAATAGCCAATTTAAATAAAATAAATTGAAATGAGCTAAAACACCTTTAAATAAGAATAATACGCAGATCCTGCTTACACAATTAAATCTATTAATTTCTGTTTGGCGCTTTAACTTGAGAAAATCCACCAATAAAGCTTTTGAAAACCGTTCGTAAGAAAAAAAATGATTCGTTGAGGCATTTCATTTGTAAAATACATGTTAAAATCTTTGTCATTGGGATTGCTTTTCTCTTTAGCACACCACTTCTTTTTTCGTCTTTCTTTCAGAAAGAAAGCTGACCAATACGCGGGGTCTGAAAGGCAAATTGTTGTTGGATTATCTTTAAATACCCGCTACTTTTTAAGCAGAATTCTAGCTTTGTATCGGCTAATGTTCCTATTGTTGAAAGCACAAAGGTGTGTAATAAACAACTACCACATTTATATTTTGCATTTTGTTTTCTTACTGTACCAAAAATGAACTGAACCGTGACCTCAAAACCGAGGTACGTACCGAACCGAGATTTTTGTGTACCGTGACACCCCTAAACATTGCATATTCTCTCTGGACAAGAAAACAAATTTTACCGTGTGTTCAAGCCTGCATGGAGACTGAAAACGACACACTGGTGAGTCGAGGTGGGGCGGGGGTCGCAGCACGTCATGAGTGACACAACTGGCCATTCTTTTTGCTAGGCGTTGTATCAATCAAACGTGTAAATTATTATATTGCTAACAGCAAAATACTTGCTAATTTACTTTTTTCTTCATTGGACCAGATTACAGTAGAAGTAGTTTGAGTGGCCATTTGATATACTGTATAATTGGATGAGGATTTACGATTGCCTGGAGGTGGTGTTGAGGGAATGGTTGTCTGTGTCAGAGTGTCAGTCTCGTGATTCACTGGCTAGCAGTCCAACATATCAGTTTGGATTGGCTTCAGTTCCACTTTCATCCCTACCAAGATATTTGGAATAAAATTGCTGCACGGTTCAACATCTTTTTAAAGATGCACACATAAATATATAGTATTTAAACTTTCAGAACTGCAAATCTGCCTGAGTCTCATTGGCAAACTCTCCGGGTGCAGCGTACGATGCACAGTTGTGTGAATCTGACATCTGTTTGGAAGATTGTAAATTAGCAGGTTTCCTAAGCGCCGCTCGAAAATAAACTGCTCACCCACGGTGAAACATAACCACACAGCCGTCTAGCAGGCTGACGTGAACATTAAATAGTCAAAATCGGCGTAAATTACTTTGAGACGAGTTGCAGGCTGCGTAGCACATGACAGATTAATGCTGGTTTTGGAAATTTTACGGCATACAAACACTGGCAACAAATAAAACATGGAGATAAAATGGTAGGAATACTGTATGTGTCAGTGAGACTTTACCGCATCACTGAATAGATCACTTATACTTACAGGAGACATAATAAAATGCAATCATTAGGAGTTTTCCTAATGATGTTCTGTCTACAACTTTAGGTTCACCTTAAATAAAATAATAATGCTCACAGAGGTAAACATGAAACAATATCGGTTTATAGTTATATGGTGTTCACTATTCACCATGATGCAATTCATTTTTACAACCACCATTAAACAATTTACCACTTGCTGCCCTTAGATGCAATCCATAATTTTCTTCTAAATAATTATTTGATTAGTTAATAATAAGTTTATAGTTACATCTTTCTTATACCGATTACTGGACCACTTGTATTTTAGAGCTATCCAATCATGTTATACTGTTCTCTTGGGTCACATGCAGGATCAAGCGTAAGAGCTGACTACCAGAGTAAGCCCTGAACTCGTCTCAAGCCAATCGCTGGGCACATACAGTGGTATAAAAAACTATCTGAACCTTTTGGAATTTCTCACATTTCTGCATAAAATCACCATCAAATGTGATCTGATCTTTGTCAAAATCACACAGATGAAAAAACGGTGTCTCCTTTAACTAAAACCACCCAAACATTTATAGGTTTTCATATTTTAATGAGGATAATATGTAAACAATGACAAAAGGGGGGGAAATAAGTAAGTGAACCATCACATTTAATATTTTATGGGCCCCCCTTTGGCAGCAATAACTTCAACCAGACGCTTCCTATAGCTGCAGATCAGTCCGGCACATCAATCAGGACTAATCTTGGCCCATTCTTTTTTCAAAACTGCTGTAGTTCAGTCAGATTCCGTCATGAATGCCGTCTTTAGGTCATGCCAAGGCCAGCCCAGCCTATACGCAGACTATGCAGCTGCTTAGGGCCCCGGACCTCTAGGGGTCCCCCAATCTGGCAATTGTTTAATTTAGATTCTATTTTGTTTACTAGAGGTGGGAATCTTTGGGCACCTTACGATTACGATTCAGAGGCTATGATTCGATTATAAATCGATTATTGATGACACCCCCCCCCCCCCCCCCCCCGATATTAGCTGCTAATGTGTTGTACATTAGCAACAACAACAAAACAAAAAAAAAGCCTTGCAGGGTTAAATAAATGACTCAGTATCAAGTTAACAGTTAAAAACAATAAATAATATACTCAAATCCCCATTCTGTATCAGCAGCTTTAAACGACATTAAATTAATTTAATGTTGTCAATCAACCGTTAAAGTTGTTAAAATTGCTCCTGTTATTCCATAATTTCCCTTTTGTCTACTTTTGACATGTTAAAGTTTTAAAACTATTTTAAAGATAGATTCAAGTCAATATTTTACCGATTTAGGAGTATTTTAGATAAAAAGAGATTTGGTTCGCTTGGAAGGTTCGCTACAACAGCCTTGCAGGGAAGTCTACTGCTTTAAGATGGCGGCCGTTTACTAACGCCCGCATCTTGCTTTCTCTACATGTGCTGCTATCGCCACTGAGCCTATTCTGCATCTAGTCCTATATAAATATGATATCTACCGTAACATGGACGTAGTTTTGCTGTCGGCAGCAGTCAGGTATTATTGTATTTTTGTGTCGCGGCATGAGTTGAGCTAGACCCGTGAGTTGAGCATTTGGCATTTGGCATCACCCGAGGGGCCGGGTAATGACAAGCATGATGTTTAGCTACTCTCGCTCCATTTAGCTACTCTCGCTCCGTTCCTCATTGCGTCCCGAAGACCGCGCGGCGCGCTGAGTGTGTTTAACTTCCGCTTTACTTGACATATTTCAATAATCGGAATTTGGATGTTTGTGAATCGTTCTCGAATCTTCCACGGCCGAATCGCGAATAATCTAAGAATCGGAAATTTCGCACACCTCTATTGTTTACCACAGTTTGCTTTATTTGACTTTTGTGAGTTTTGATACTTGATTATAAGCTTAGAAAAAAATAAAAGTTCTTCCTTAATTTCTTTATTTCCTCTTTTAGAAAAAGGTTTGGCGCTATCTACTGTAAGTACTGACAATCATTTGGGCTGAGAAGTTTGACGTATGCAGTGCAAGAAAATCTGATTAATATACAAAATATAGACGTATGGGTTGGATTGCATGCATGGGTTTCACAGTACACTGTGACAAAATGGTGGGCCAAAAATATGGGCCCCTTTGCATTATTTTGCTTAGGGCCCCCAAATGGCCTGGGCCGGCCCTGGGTCATGCCACAGCATCTCAATGAGGTTCAGGTCTGTACTTTGACTTGGCCAATCAAGAAGGTGAGTTTTGTTCTTCTGAAACCATTTTGAAGTTGATTTACTTCTGTGTTTTCAATCATTTTCTTGTTGCAGAATCCATCCTCTTTTTAGCTTCAACTGTCTGACAGATGGCCTCAGGTTTTCCTGCAAAAAAATCCTGATAAACTTTTGAATTCATTTTTCCATTAATGACTGCAAGTTGTCCAGGCCCTGAGGCAGCAAAATAGCCCCGAATCATGATTTGGTCACCTCATCCCACCATGGTTCATGGTGGGATGAGGTGTTGATGTTTGTGAGCTGTTCCATTTTTTTCTCCACACATGACATTGTGTGTTACTCCCAAACAATTCAACTTTGGTTTCATCTGTCTACAAAACTTCCAACTGTCCAAGTGCCTTTTTGCAAAGATTAAACAAGCAGCAATGGTTTTTTTTTTAGACAGCAGTGTCCCTGTAATGGTAGGCATGGCTACACGGCGGATTAAAAGACTAATTTCTCATCATCTGCGCTTTGCCAAATTGTTGTATATAGTCGAATCTGTAACATATTTATGTCACACTGCTGTTGCCATAGTGTGCACTTCCTGTGGGTGTGGTGTTACAGTATAAAAGGAATCTCTGTGATGTGTTGGTGGCACATATGCTGAGAAGCATGCTGAATAAAGAAGTGTCGTTCCATTCAAGTCTCGGCCGGAGATGTACTTACATTAAGGAAGTACATAACAGAATCATCTCAAAATATGATTCTAATTCACATAATAATGTTATTTAAGGCTTTTTTTTATCCTTTCGTACGCACTTAAAGCAATAGACAACACATATGATGAAGCACGTAACATAAGTGACACAACCAGACACTGTTACAATGCAGGCTAACAACACATAAAATCACACATCGTGAACATGCGACAGAAACTATGGTGCGCTTTCGTCTCGTTCTCGTCTTGTCACACGAAAACTGACATTCATGTTTTTAGATACAGTGGGGAAAATAAGTATTTAGTCAACCACTAATTGTGCAAGTTCTCCCATTTGAAAATATTAGAGAGGCCTGTAATTGTCAACATGGGTAAACCTCAACCATGAGAGACAGAATATGGAAGAAAAAACCCTGAAAATGACATTGTTTAATTTTTAAATAATTTATTTGCAAATCATGGTGGAAAATAAGTATTTGGTCAATACCAAAAGTTCATCTCAATACTTTGTTATGTACCCTTTGTTGGCAATAACGGAGGCCAAACGTTTTCTGTAACTCTTCACAAGCTTTTCACACACTGTTGATGGTATTTTGGCCCATTCCTTCATGCAGATCTCCTCTAGAGCAGGGATGTTTTGGGGCTGTCGTTAGGCAACACAGACTTTTAACTCCCTCCACAGATTTTCTATGGGGTTGAGATCTGGAGACTGGCTAGGCCACTCCAGGACCTTGAAATACTCCTTACAAAGCCACTCCTTTGTTGCCCTTGCTGTGTTTTGGGATCATTGTCATGCTGAAAGACCCAGCCACATCTCATTTTCAATGCCCTTGCTGATGGAAGGAGATTTTCACTCAAAATCTCTCGATACATGGCCCCATTCAATCTTTCCTTTACACAGATCAGTCGTCCTGGTACCTTTGCAGAAAACAGCCCCAAAGCATGATGTTTCCACCCTCATGCTTCACAGTGGGTATGGTGTTCTTCGGATGCAATTCAGTATTCTTTCTCCTCCAAACGCGAGAACCTGTGTTTCTACCAAAAAAAATGTATTTTGGTTTCATCTGACCATAGCACATTCTCCCAGTCCTCTTCTGGATCATCCAAATGCTTTCTAGCGAACTGCAGACGGGCCTGGACGTGTACTGGCTTCAGCAGGGGGACACGTCTGGCAGTGCAGGATTTGAGTCCCTGGCAGCGCATTGTGATACTGATAGTAGCCTTTGTTACTGTGGTCCCAGCTCTCTGTAGGTCACTCACTAGGTCCCCCCCTGCGGTTCTGGAATTTTTGCTCACCGTTCTTGTCATCATTATGACGCCACGGGGTGAGATCTTGCATGGAGCCCCAGATCCAGGGAGATTATCAGTGGTCTTGTGTGTCTTTCATTTTCTAATAATTGCTCCCCTAGTTGATTTCTTTACACCAAGCGTTTTACCTATAGAGCCTACCCACGTACCACGTGCTCGCTGTATGGTTCCGCCCACTTGTCCGTCATTTTGACTCTGTATTAGCATTGTTTTCAATTGATGGCGGAATTTAAAATCCATTTCATGGAAGACCCGGTGCTTTCTGATGCCGCAAACTCACTGGATCTGTTGCATAAAAGGCGTTATGAGGAAAAGCTTCGTTCTATACAGTCGCCAGATCCATATTTGATGCCCAAATCGATGTTTTTCGACCCACTGTCTTCGCCCTGTCTGCCTGACATCTGCTACGCAGATATTTACAATTATCTTGTCCACACTAAATCAGCCTATTCTCACGAAAATATGAAAAACTTCAAGAGCTTGGAGGCTTATAAATACTTCGTTGCTGGTTGGGTGAAACAGGTCCTCGTCCACGAAAATTCGGCAGGAATCTATCTTGTGCTTGGAAAGGTGAGTTACGAAATTTTCAATTCAAAATCTTTTGTTATTGCTAACATCCACTGTCAAGTCTAATGTATTTCATGTCGTTTGTCAATGGAGTTAAGGCTTTTAATGTTTATATGGTTTAGCGATAGCACTCTCACTACATACATACGTGTATGTTGTCGGCGATTAGCCTAGCAATGATCTTAATTGTGGTTATTTGTCAGCCCCGTAGACGAGGCCAGTTTCTTTCACTTGGTACCAGCTAAATATTATTCAAAAAATAACGATGGTGGAAGAAAGGGAAGTCACAAACATCATGAATTTGAAACTATGTCGTACTACGTCGTATGTTGTCGGCAATTAGCCTCGCAATGATCTTAATTGTGGTTATTTGTCAGCCCCGTAGACGAGGCCAGTTTCTTTCACTTGGTACCAGCTAAATATTATTCAAAAAATAACGATGGTGGAAGAAAGGGAAGTCACAAACATCTTGAATTTGAAACTATGTCGTACTACGTCGTATGTTGTCGGCGATTAGCCTAGCAATGATCTTAATTGTGGTTGTCAGGCCAAAACCCTCTAAATATATATTAAATGCATCTTACCGGATATAAAATGACTACTACATAGTCTGTGGTGATTTTTTGGTGTCCAGTTTTCACGTCGAATTGCAGCCGTCCATTTCGCTCTCCTCTTTGGATCCCTCGGAATACGGTAAAACTTCAAGTCTCTCCTTCCATCTTCTCTGTTAGTGCAACCAACAGCCACACACGCCTTCACCATTTTGATTATTAATGTTAAGGAGCAGAAAAACACGCCGTAAATAGGAGAAATGTACGTAGCCGTAACAGGTTAACACTATGTTTTGACGGACAAGTGGGCGGAACCATACAGCGAGCACGTGGTACGTGGGTAGGCTCTATTGCAGATTCAGTCTTCCCAGCCTGGTGCAGGTCTACAATTTTGTCTCTGGTGTCCTTCGACAGCTCTTTGGTCTTGGCCATAATGGAGTTTGGAGTGATACTGACTGGCTGACTTTGTGGACAGGTGCCTTTTATACTGATAATGAGTTAAAACAGGTGCCGTTATTACAGGTAACAAGTGGAGCCTCGTTAGACCTCGTTAGAAGAAGTTAGACCTCTTTGACAGCCATAAATCTTGGTTGTTTGTAAGTGACCAAATACTTTTTTCCACTCTAATTTGGAAGTAAATTCTTTAAAAATCAAACAATGTGATTTTCTGTTTTTCTTTTTTCACATTCGGTATCTCCTGGTTGAGGTTTATCCATGTTGAAAATTACAGGCCTCTCTAATCTTTTCAAGTAGGAGTACTTGCAAAATTGGTAGCTGACTAAATACTTATTTGCCCCACTGTATTAAGGCAGAGTTATACTTCTGCGTCAGACCTGCGCCGTCATGGAAGACCTGAGTTACGACCCTGCGCCGTAGCCTGGCGCGCTCCTCTCGAACTTTCTAACCTTCGCGTCGCGTAGACGCGTATGACGTGGCAGAAACGAACTGTGATTGGTCCGCTCAGACTGTTGTTTCCGGTTCAGCGCGAAATCACCGCCATTGTAGAATAGAATCAAACATTATTTTCTACACGCAAAAATGGACCAAGCCGACGGGAGTATCATCGAAGAGCAAGTCTTGTCAAGACATTATTGTGATTGCCAAATGGCAAGGTCGGCGATTGGAAAAAAAAAAAAAATAAATGGAAAAACCACCGAGACGTGTGCGTTCGGAATCGAGTGGCCACACAAAGCGGTGACCCAGTCGGCGAAAAACTGCCAACTTTTTATCACTTTATGTCGTATTTTTGGTTGGTGCACTTCTTCATTTATTGTGTACATATGTTTGCTGTGAGTCTGTGACTTATTTACGTGTCACACTTCAAGTATATGAAGAAAAAAGCACAGATTTGGTTTCAAAAGAGTTGTTTTAGTCTCCCAAGACATGTCTTTAGCTCGTTATCGTATCGTCATGAAAAAATTGTTCATCGACAAAATATTTTCGTTATAGTGATTGTTGACAAAAACTGGTTCACAGTCATGATGGCCAACCGACAGTTAACCATAACTACAAAGTAGCCTGCAACAAAAAGTTAAATTCAAATCTCTGCTGTGACTCGTCCATGGATGTTGCATTTATAAGAAACAATATGCTTGAAAATCTAGAAAGCATTTCGTCAGTTTAACTTGTCTCACTAATTGATATGCCTCTAACACTAGGAGTTCCACTGTAGGTCACTCCCAGGCAGTTTGATAATTCCTTAACAGCTCCAACAAGGCTGGAGATGCTTAATCCCTGTCATGAGTCAGTAAAGCCGACTGATGTTTGACATTCTCGCAGCTTCCTGCTCTCGCTCCCTCCAAGCCTCTTTCTCGCCTTGAGGCTTTGTCCACTAAGTCAAAACATTGGCAGCTCCCATATTTTTAATTCCTTACTCCAAACTGTTTTTTACCCCCCTCTCTTTTATGACTTGAGCTCATCTGTTTTCCATGTGACCGTGACCAGAGAATAATGTTATTAGGGACAAAGTAAAGACAAAAACAGGGATCATATGAAGCTCGAGGTGGTGGCGCCAAAAGAATCCCCCGCGGGCCCCCCCGTGCTATAGACAAGCACCATTTTGCTGGGAGGCAGATGGCCCATGGAGGCTTTGGGAGCGCCATCTTCACATGTGAGCAAATGATTATCTGTGACATTTCAATACAGTCTTTTAGTCCATGCTTCCGCAAAGGCTTCCAGCTCCATTCAATCTAATGGAGAGCCTCCTTCACAGGGCTTACTCTTCCTTCTCCTAAGCCCCCTGGATCACTGCTCGTCAAAATCAACTCAAACAATGTACAGTGGAGGAGCGCTTCCACCGTAAAAGAAAGACCCACGTGTAATGACATTCAAGCCCTGAGACACTCACTTAAAGTGACTGTATCCTTTTTCCTGGTGTGCTTTGCTCCCAGTGGGAGACTGGCCAAATCCCCCCGAGTGTGGCACGCTAAATTAACATCGTACGAGTGGACTGTGATCATTAGACTAAGTCTAGTCAGTCATTCTCTTAATTAATGAGTGATCTTTACCTTTTCCCGATGACTCCTTATCAGACCTGGAGTTTCTAGTTGTGTCCTTGAGGAATGTACCACTCTAATTAAAAGGTGCTGCTTCAATTTTCTGAACTATAACAAAGGTCAAAATGTTTCCGTGATCTGGTTTATTTGATAACCATGCAGTTTGTCCATTGTAGGCAATTAGAGGTGTAAATATTAATGGATTAATTGACAACTAATTGATTAGCAAATTAATCGACAACTGCGGAGGTGGACAACAAACAAAAACCTTAGCGGTGACGCGCATGAGCCAGCCAATGGGAGTGAAGCATTTGAAAGTTATTTTTAGAACAGCATGTCTCAGGGGCAGTTTGCATGGCGACTCTGCGACACAAAGACGCAATGACTGAGTAGCGGACTTGCCTCGCGTGCATATGGTGTCGGCAAAGACGGAAGGCGAAAACGAAAAATTCTGAATCCTGCCTCCAAAGTGGAAGAATCCGATTGGCGGGAATTGAGGGGGGGCTTCCTCGGCATGCATATTGAAGGCTCCCGCGGCGCGAGACCGCGACATTAACGTCAGCACTCATACACGTCACATTGGGCGTGCGCAGCGGTGCTACTAAACATTAAAAACAGCAAATATGGCGGAATGTCGGCTTTAATTTACTGTTTTAATAATAATTTTAAATTAAATATGTTGAATGTTTCAATTTTTGTGCCTTTTTGAACTAAAGAAAATGCCATTGCTTCGAGTGGGCGGGCATATTTTTTTCCAGGGTGAGGGAGCTTGGTGGGGTCAAAGTGCATCATTCTCTGTCGCCCTGTAAATCTGCACTGCCCCCTAGGGCCTGGCATGAATACTACATCGTTTTCAAGCAGTACTCAATTTGGACATTTAGGGATGTACGTTTTTTCAAAGGGGTGTACTCATTTTTGTTGCCAGGGGTTTGGATATTAATGGCTATATTTTGAGTTATTTTGAAAATAAATTAACTCTATTATATAAGCTGCACACAGACGACTTTTCATTGTGTCAAAGTGTCATTTTGTCAGTGTTTTCCCATTAAAAAATATACTTAAATATCTGCAGAAATGCAAGGGGTGTACTCAGTTTTGAGATACACTGTAGGTAAGACATGCTTGCACAGTGGCCATATTATTGTTTTCAAATGCGTCCGCGTGTCATTGCGCCGTCAAGCTGCACTGATTTGCGATATAATACACGGGCACTTAATTGCCAATACAAAAACTCCAAGATATACTGTAGATCAGACACGTCCAAAGTCCAGCCCGGGGGCCAAATGCGGCCCGTGGTCAAATTTCATCTGGCCCCCAGCCTCTGTCATAAAATCAATAACATCTGGCCCGCACACAGACTTAATAAATTGGTCAGCAGTACTGCAACCAGCAAATGAAGTAGCTTACACACGTAATGCTGCTCCTCATTTACCCACTAAAAGGCAGCAGCACTTTAACCCTTTATTGCCAAATGTATCACATTTGATACACTTAAAATTTCATGATTTTCAGACTAATTTAGAATTTTGATATTTGTTTTTTGGAGAAAAAAAAAATGATGGATGCAAGTCAACACATGCATCTGCAGGTTCCATGAGAAAAAAAACATGATTTAGCATGGGTTATAGATATTAGAGCGCTTATTACCAGTGTTGGGAGTAACGCCGTTATAAATAACGCCGTTACGTAACGGCGTTATTTTTTCAGTAACGGGGTAATCTAACTAATTACTTTTTCCGCCGTAACAACGCCGTTACCGTTACTGACGGTCAAAAGCGGTGCGTTACTTACTCTGAATAAATTGAAGAAACTACCAGCCGTGTCGAGTCGACTCTCTGCTCTGTTGATTTGTCATGCAAGACTTGGGGCGCGTTCAGGTTCGAGAATAGCGCACATACTTCTGGCTCCAAGCTGTTTGTCCCTGCTCATTCAATTAGACAATGCTTTCCAAAGTTTGGTAACGTTTCTGTGTTTGCTACACCTGATGCTAGCCTCGTTCCCATCTCCCACTGTCAGCCAGCAATAATTCTGCTTCCATCTTGAGGACGGCAGACGCTTTGAAGGTGACGTGAAGTGTCGGGAAACGAGCCTACCTGAATGCAACCCCTTGAGAGATCCGATGGAAGGGATTATGATTGGCTGAGGGTTAGAGTCATACGTCGTGGTAAGCCAATCAGAGCCGGTGATTTCACAAGCAAACCGGAACAGCGCGTGCGGCAAACACACACGCAAAACAGATGCACAGGGTCGGGATGGCAGAGCATTCAGAAGAAAAATTGTCCTTTAAGAGGTGGAGATATAGACACTATTTCAAGTTTGTCGAAATTAAAGGAAAGAACCTGCATGTAATGTGTAATTTATGTCCCGGGGCAAAGCTTTTGTCGACATTTGTGGTAAGCAATTCAAATCTGCTGAAACACTAAACAACTACCTGTCTGTTCTTCTCTATTCCACTGACTCGAATACTGTATACGGGAATACTATAGAGTAATTCAGTTACTAACTCAGTTACTTTTTGGAAGAAGTAGTGAGTAATGTAACTAATTACTTTTTTAAAGTAACGTGCCCAACACTGCTTATTACCGGTGTTGTCACAGATTACTTAAAAAAGTAATTTAATTACTGATTACGGATTACACCGCAAAAAAGTAATCTAGTTACTTCACCGATTATTTTATTATCAAAGTAACTAAGTTACTTTAAAAGTAACTTGTCAGTTACTTTTTACCAATTTTTCTCGTTTTGCTGCCTCAACATAAAAATGACAACAAAAAAATGTCATCGCATGTAATAGAATTTTTCAAATAAGGCTTAATCTATGAGTTAGCGGGGGTTTAATTAGTAGATGGAGTTTATTTCAACCACCATTGACTCGCGCTAGCTTAGCCACCCCAGAGCCCTGAAACTAACAAATAACTGACAAACTGCACGGAATTTGTTCAAATCAACTCCAACGACTAAATAAACCCCTGCTAACTCCAAGATAAAGCCTAATGTCAAAAATTCTGAACTTCCCCTTTAAAATAAAGACCTAGCTGTTAAAATATTGTCTATAAAAGTTGTAAAGCAATAAAACAAACAACAAAATTAATGAAATGAACAAGAATCCTACAACGTATTTCATAATGGATCAGAATCATTTTTCGAGCAGATCATGTAACTAGCACCTATTACACTAGCTTTTGCTTTGCTAAGCCAAAACTACACCTGTTGGAGGCAAGATGGGTATTTAGAATATCTGTAAACCTAAGCTTTCAAACGCAACCAACAACAACTGAGCTTGAACAGTTTTATATATATGTATATATACAGTATTGGCCAAAAGTTTGGCGACACCTCAAAGGTGGATACTTTGAAGAATGTACAATATAAAACCCGTTTTCAGTTATTTCACTTTTTTTGGCCATTCCACATGTTCGTTCATAGTTTTGATGTATTCAGAGAGGATTTACAATAGTAGTGAAAATATACAAAACGTAAAAATGTTTAGGTGTGTCCAAACTTTTGACTTTTGTTTCATCAATTCATCAACATGCTTTGCCCCCAGCCCCACAAAAGTAAAACTCAGCCTATGGTTACAAACACTGACAATAAAATGTGCATAAAGGCTGGTTACAAACTTTGTTTCGAGTTTTGTCGTGTTGTCCTGTAATTCCGCGTTGTCCTGTAATTCCAAGTGCTTCCTTGTTGAATTGAATGTAGAGTTTTTTCCGGCCGACAGTATTTTTCAGCCAGCGCAAAGTTTGCAACGCACGGAGATATTTTTGTCATCTTTACTGGAGATAAATGTGAAGTAATGGCTGTATTTCCAGTGAGCAAAGGCATCCATTTGCTGTATATATCCTGCCTTTCACTGTTAGCCTCGCCGCCTCGTCAGAATGCTATGTTGTTGACCACCGTGGCAGACAGCCTCAAACAGCATCGTAACACACGTGACCCGTTTTTTTTTTCTCCCTGATGAGAAATGTTCTTCGTACATGACTACAGTATTCTTCATTCTACATACATTATGAGGCAAAAACAAAATAGTAACGCACAGACACTAGGGAAACTAACTTTAATCGGATAACTGGCTTGGAAAAATGAACACGTTAGATTACTCGTTACTGAAGAAAGTAATCAGATAACGCGTTACTGACAACACTGCTTATTACACATATTCATTTTGACTTTTCACAGTTTTGAAAAAAAAAAGGTTTCATTAGGACCTTATTTTTCAAATTTTGGGATTCTCTGATGATTGCTTCATGTTGCAGGTATTTAAGGGCTAAGCAACATTACTCCGTGTGACCCTCTACTTCCAATTTTCTAAAATGGTGACAATCAACAAAAAAAAGTTGACTGTGACGGCCGACACTTCAAGGATAGGTGGAAATTGGACTATTTCTTCACTAAAATACGCAACAACTGTGTCTTGCCTCATTTGCAAAGAGACAGTAGCTGTTTCAATGTGAGGCGATATTACCAAACAAGACACGCTGACATGTACGACAAGATTACAGGGAAGATGACGCAGCGAGAAATTGAAGCAACTTGAAGCTAGTTTAATTTCACAGCAGTAGTATTTCGCAAGAGCCCGAGAGTCGAAAGAGAACGCCGCAAAGGCTAGTTGCGAGATTGTTGAAATTATTCATTAAAAAATGATAAAGCAAATGTGACACACTGAATGGTTTGCTAAATTTTGCTTAAATATATTGTTCTACGTTAAGGACGTCAGCCAAGGTCGGCCCCCCTCATTTTTACTACACCAAATCTGGCCCCCTTTGCAAAACGTTTGGACACCCCTGCTGTAGATGAACTAGAACGCTGTCTTTATAGTAGCCTAGTAGTAGTACGTAAACTATCCAGCATGCGTATGCACTGCCATTGTACATGCCTTGTATGGAGAAAACGTGCAAGCATGACAAATTTGGACCAAAACAGCTGTTTATGGATGGGAAAAACTAAAAAAGAGCCTCAGCACCCCCTGCAGTGACTGACTTCTAGCGCCCCTGATCGATACACTCGTAGACTACAGTTAAGTCAGGAAGCTGTAATTGAATATTATTTGTGAAGGAAATAGTCATCCATTTTGTCTTCATTGTTACTTACAACAGGCCTAAACAACACTAAGGTAATTGGGGAAAAAAAGTTACATTCATCCGATTAATCAATTATGAGTTATGTAATGCGATTTCTAGGCTACAAGCCACATTACATAACTCTAATGCAATTTTTCTACTCCATGCTTTTCTGGCCAAAAAAGCAGGGTGAAATGGATTCAAACATGGCCACGGGAATCATTAGGGTTTTTTTTTTCTTTTGATCAATTGATTTGTAACACATTCCAGTTTTTGCAGTCTGCGTAGCACACTGGCTTTCCTTTGGTTCATTTCCTGTCAGTTTATTCGTGTGCTTTTTCTAAGTAGGTACAGTGTGTGTACGCTCAAGTGCGTGCATCTCCTGAGCCTAAGCTCAGTATTATTGTAAACATATCATTTGATGGCTAGAGTGGTCCAGGTTGTTGGCTGACTGCCTCTTTCATTTGGAACATAGCTGCCAACATCTGGACTGTGTCAACACTCGCTGTATGCGTGTGCATGTGTGTGTGAGAGCAAGAGCGAGAGAGCGAGAGAGAGAGAGAGACCCTCAAACTCCCACCAGTCAGAGATTCAATCGGTAACAGATTTGCCCAGATCAATCACAGGTATGATGTAAATGACTGAAGGCTTTTTGAGTCCTAAAAAACTCAGAGTGAGTTCAGATTTTCCATAGTGTAAGTCTATTTGTGTGTAAATTGAGATAATATAAAGACTATTTCAATGTTCTATACATTGGATTTGGTAGTGTGATGTGTTTCCCCCCCCCCAATTTGTCCTATACTTGTTTTAAGTATCTAAACCTTTTGGAATTTCTCACATTTTTGCATAGAATCACCATCAAATGTGAGCTGATCTTTGTCAAAATCACACAGATGAAAAAACAGTGTCTGCTTAAAGTGCATGTGACACGAAAAAGCATGTTTATTTCATAATACACGCGGTATTTTATGCTGCTGAATGATATGGACCGCTTGGATGTGTGTGGAAGCGATCGCTATATTTATTTAGTTTTTTTAATCCCGTGCCATGAAAATGAGTGACTTCCGGCTTCGATCTTGCATTGAGGAGGCGGGCGCTGTGACGTGTACGGTAGAAGACGTCCTCTTCACGCTACAGTGTACTGTTGTGTATGAGGACGAAGGATTCAGCTGATTTTGCTGATTATTTTTCGCATCACGCCAGCCAAACGGCTGCAGAAAAATCATTCTGTATGAGGGAGAGGCGTATGCGCCTTTTTGGAGTTTCAAAAGGTTCCCATTCACCGTGGATATTTACTGTGGGACCATTGGACTTACGAGGAAGTGAGTAAACATCTTGTTTTGTATTATGTCAAATACGAATACAGCGATTACAAAGTAAAGACTACAAACTTTCTTTAAATAAAGGAGTACTTACGTTTGATCATTGATAGGCATGTAAAAAGCTCTCCTCATGCACATTAGCTGCACGTTAGCTGCACAACAACTGCAGCCGCCCTCCTCTGGGGAATGAGCTGTAAATTTCTCTCCGCCGGGCGGTTTGCCGATCCACAGAGACAATCGACAACCCAGTCGTCATGTCAAATAATCCGGGCTAGTTATGTGTGATTTTCCGCTTCGAAGACTTTGAAACATCACTCGGTTTGGGTTAGCATGTCGGCTAGCTGTCACGCCACTTGGTTTGTTTACATTCTCCGAAGCCGGGGAAGGGAAATGACATACGTCCGATTTAGGGGTCATAAAATATCGTTCGGGAGGTGCGACAGTAAAGGTGAAGTCGACAGTTTTGACCGTTATGGAGTAATTTTGCCATGTCGTCCTGAATAAGTGCATTTTTATAATTTCGTATTCCATTTAGCACAAGACTGTTATTTATCATGACCATGCCATTTATCTAGCAGTTGGGGAAAATACTTGGATAAAAAGAATATCCTGTAAAAATATTGAAGTCAAGAGACAAAAACAATGACATTTTGCCGATCTCTTCGTCGGGTTTTCCTCGTTGTGAATAGTCCCCCCCCGACGGGCTGACTGGTCCTTCTCAAGCCATTTATTTAGCTATTGGGGAAAAATACTTGGACAAAAAGAATAACCTGTAAAAATATTGGAGTAGAGAGACTGAAACGATGACATTTTGCGGTTCTCTTCGTCGCGTTTTCCTCGTTCTGAATAATTCCCCCTCAACGGGCTGTATAGTAAAACCAATGAGCCTAGTCTCCCGCTGACGTCATCCACCTGTTGGGGATGCTTAAGCCCTATAATGGTAGGCGTGGCTAACCGGCAGATTAAAAGACCAATCTCTCGTCATCTGCGCTTTGCTAAATTGTTGTATATAGTCGAATCGTTTCAAAATATGATTCTAATTCACATAATAATGCTATTTAAGACTTTTTTCCTCCTGTCGTATGCTCTTTAACTAAAACAACCCAACCATTTACAGGTTTTCATATTTTAATGAGGATAGTATGCAAACAATGACAGAAGAGGGAAAAACAAGTAAGTGAACCCTCTGCCTAAGGAGACTTGAAGAGCAATTGAAACCAATTTTTATAAAACAATTTAAGTCAGTGTGCCCAGTCACTGATGAGTGGCTTAAAGCTGCCCTGCCCACTAAAAAACACATACCTGGTAGGAATTTTCTTGATGTGAAGCATTGGTGCATTATGGTTCGGTCAAAAGAGCTGTCGGAAAACCTGCGATCAAGGATTGTTAATTTGTAAAAAGCTGGGAAACGATACACAAACTTCCCTAAAAGTCTGGATTGTAATCAATCGACGTCAGAGAAAGTTGCCTACTAAGGGAGAGAGTTTGGCACTGTTGCTTTTCTCCCATGTAGTAGCCATCCACCAAAGATGCCGCCAAGAGTTCAGCGCAGAATACTCAGAGAGGTAAAAAAGAACCCCAGAGTGTCCGCTAGAGTCTTACAGAAATCACTGGCACAGTCCAGTATCTCTGTGCACACATCAACCATATGTAAAACTATGGCCAAGAGTGGTGTTCATGGGAGGACTCCATGGAGGAAGCCACTGCTGTCTGAAAAAATATTGTTGCTCGTTTATTGTTCGTAAAAGGGCACTTGGACACGCCACAGAAGTTTTGGCAAAATATTTTGTGGGCTGATGAAACCAAAGTTGAATTGTTTCGGTGTAACACACAATGTCATGTGTGGAGGAAAAATGGAACAGCTCACCAAAAAAACACCTCATCCCCACCGTGAAGCATGGTGGAGGGAACATCATGATTTGAGGCCGTTTTGCTGCCTCAGGGCCTGGGCAACTTGCAATCATTAATGGAAGAATGAATTCATAATTTTATCAGGATATTTTGCAGGAGCACCTATGGCCATCTGTCAGACGTTGAAGCTAAATAAATGATGGATGCTGCAATAAGACAATGATCCAAAACACAGAAGTAAATCAACTTCAGAATGGTTTCAGAAGAACAAAATACACGTTCTCGAGTGGCGAAGTCAAAGTCCAGACTTGAACCGCATCGAGATGCTGTCACATGACCTAAAGACAGCGATTCATGCCAGACATCCCAGGAGTCTGACTGAACTATAGACCCCAATCACGTGACGTCACAACTCCGCCCCCCTGACTGGTGCCGCCATATTGTCCGTCAGCTCATCGTGTTTACATATTACCGCTACGTACATTCCTCCAAATATTGCGTGTTTTTCTGCTTGTCGAAAGAATCACCGGGTAGTAAAGAAACCCAAAAACCTTCCTGACAATCGTTAACATTGATTAATCAAAGGCATGTGTGGCGGTTGGTTGCAGTAACAGAGAAGATAAACGGTCATTTTAGTGGTTGCTGTGTGCCCATTGTTAAAAGGGCAAATCTCTAAAGCAGCACGGTTTGTTTATCTCGATCCATGATGCATTTGTGTCGACAGCCGTTAGACAGCGGCGAAAACATCAATATGATGCCAACACGATCGCAGACATCATCAGACGGAGACTAAGAAGGTCGTCGCCACGGTCGCACAGCAAGAAGGTGAGCGCAACAATAGGTGTTGTGCCAAAAAATAGCCGCCCTGCGAGAAATGTCTTATTGACGGGAGCGCCCACACGGAAACGACTTTCTTGTACCGTGAATATGTATTATTTTACTCTGCTTGAACTAATAAACGTCATACCTGTATGATTATCATTGGGATATGGTAATGAAAACCTGTAGACTAATACATTTCTGTTCAAAGATGGTTATGTGGCCCAGTCCACGATTTGTTGTGGAATTTAATTATTTACAACTGATCTTACAGTCGTAAATCCATTACTGTAATGCGTCCATGAAAACATTTGATGTTTTCACGTCAATAAAGCATTATAAATAAGCCCTCCCGTCAGGGGGGACATTTCACGCGGGGCAGCTATTTTTCGGCACACACCGGCCCGTTGTCGATCAAGTTTCATTTTACAATTGTGACAACGGTGACGCTCAGTTGACCAAATGTCGGTTTATATTCGGGCCGGTGCCGATTTTGGGTACCCGACTCCTCATCGTGACATAATCTGGAGTATGATTGGAAATTTTGTGGTCTCAGGACGAGCTCTGACGCACGGGACGGGACCGGACGGGAGGAAACATCGGGGGAAGCACCGAGGCTTCCATAATTTGCAAGTGAATCCACCTTTAGAAACTACGACCATTGACAATACGAACACACAGTGACGGACAATATGGCGGTACAATACAGCGATCACGTGATTGTGTGACGTTGATGATTGGGGTCTATAGCAGTTTTGTAGAGAAGAATGGGCAAAGATTAGTCCTGATCGATGTGCCCGACTGATCAGCAGCTACAGGAAGCATCTGGTTGAAGTTATTGCTGCCAAAGGAGGGGCCACAAAATATTAAATGTGACAGTTCACTTACTTATTTTTCCCGCTCTTGTAATTGTTTGCATGCTATCTTCATTGAAATAGGAAAACCTATAAATGTTTGGGTGGTTTTAGTTAAAGCAGACACTGTTTTTTCATCTGTGTGATTTTGACAAAGATCAGATCACATTTGATCAGGATTTTATGCAGAAATGTGAAAAATTCCAAGTGGTTCAGATACTTTTTCATACCAATGCATTTCAGGTGTGAGAGAAAAGCCATACAGGCAGAGGGAGATCATGAAAATACACACAGGTGAGCCAGAGCAAGCATTTGAACCCTCAACTTATTAGTTGTGAGACAGACCAGATATCCACTGTTCCTACCTTTCTATATAGGGAGTGTGTTATTAATTTTGAACAGGAAAGGCCAGTTGTTTGCATGGTAAGACGTTTAAAAAAACACACAACTTGTCAGTGCCGAGTGGAATTTGAATCTGAGCTCATTTACTTAAAAATGGAAGCAGATGCTTTGGTTCGTGTGTATGTAGGTGTCTGTGTGTGTCTGAGGAGAAAGGATCCGACAGGTCAAGGTATTTAACGTTGACCTCGACGTGCGTCCTACAGCTTGCTTGCCGTGACTGCCATCGGTGGACCGTCTGATCCAATCTGACTGAGCTCAACATATTTTGGTTTAGTAGACACTCGTGTTATGGCTGAGCTCTGAGAAGGGCTGGACTGAGATGTGTTTGTGTTGGCTAGAAGAGGGATGGAGTCTGCTCACCTACCAGGGGCCCAATAACTCCGTAGGGGGCCCACCTAATCCGTAGCTCCATCTGACAGCTTAATCACCATTTCACTGCTCCAAAGTATTAGGACACTTGGCCATGACATTGACAGGATGTGAGAATGGAGGAAAATGTGACATTTTCCCACTTTGTGCATGTCTGTTTTTTGTCCATACGTCTGTAAGAACATTTAGAAAGTCAAGGTTGATGATGGGATGAGTGCACACGGACGCACATTTTACTTAACTTTTAGGCACTTCTGGTTTTGCATCAAACTTCACAATAAAAGCATACACTTGTGTAATGATGATGATAGTTGAAGGGATAGACTATCCACAGACTTCATAATACACTCACCAGACACTTTATTAGGTACACCTGTCCAACTGCTCGTTAACACTTAATTTCTAATCAGCCAATCACATGGCGGCAACTCAGTGCATTTAGGCATGTAGACATGGTTTAAGACAATCTCCTGCAGTTCAAACTGAACATCAGTATGGGGAAGGAAGGTGATTTAAGTGACTTTGAACGTGGCATGGTTGTTGGTGCCAGAAGGGCAAGTATTTCAGAAACTGCTAATCTACTGGGATTTTCATGCACAACCATCTCTAGGGTTTACAGAGAATGGTCCGAAAAAGAAAAAATATCCAGTGAGCGGCAGTTCTGTGGGCGGAAATGCCTTGTTGATGCCAGAGGTCAGAGGAGAATGGCCAGACTGGTTTGAGCTGATAGAAAGGCAACAGTGACTCAAATAACCACCCGTTACAACCAAGGTAGGCAGAAGAGCATCTCTGAACGCACAGTACGTCGAACTTTGAGGCAGATGGGCTACAGCAGCAGAAGACCACGCCGGGTGCCACTCCTTTCAGCTAAGAAAGCTCATCGAAATTGGACAATAGAAGATTGGAAAAACGCCTGGTCTGCTGCGACATTCGGATGGTAGGGTCAGAATTTGGCGTCAACAACATGAAAGGATGGATCCATCCTGCCTTGTATCAACGGTTCAGGCTGGTGGTGGTGGTGTAATGGTGTGGGGAATATTTTCTTGGCACTCTTTGGGCCCCATGGTACCAATTGAGAATCGTTGGAATGCCACAACCTACCTGACTATTGTTGCTGACCATGTCCATCCCTTTATGACCACAATGTACCAAACTTCTGATGGCTACTTTCAGCAGGATAATGCGCCATGTCATCAAGCTGGAATCCTCTCAGAGTGGTTTCTTGAACATGACAATGACTTCACTGTAATTAAATGGCCTCCACAGTTACCAGATCTCAATCGAATAGAGCATCTTTGGGATGTGGTGGAACGGGAGATTGGCATCATGGATGTGCAGCCGAAAAATCTGCACCAACTGTGTGATGCCATCATGTCAATATGGACCAAACTCTCTGAGGAATGCTTACAGCACCTTGTTGAATCTATGCCACGAAGAATTGAGGCAGTTCTGAAGGCAAAAGGGGGTCCAACCAGTTACTAGCACGGTGTACCTAATAAAGTGGCCGGTGAGTGTATATTGACGGGGCAAGGGGCCGATTAATATGGGGCCTATCTCCGTCAAAGCTGAGCGAGTGGAAACACAGACAAAGAGCTTTTTACGTTGAAAATTCTTTTGGAAAAAATGTTTAAATCCCTGAATTCTTTAAAAGCAAAAAACCGAGCTGTTGCATTTATTTTGCGTAAATATGTCGAATGTGCTGTTCGTCTTTAAGCCACTGTGGCGCCGCCTTATCACGACAAAAGAACATTTTGCGTCGAAAATTCTTGTGAATAAATGCATAAATCCCTGAATTCGTTATAGATATGGACGCAAAACAGTCTCGATTCTTTGTTAAAAGTGCAAAGAACCGGGCAGTTAGCATTTATTTTACGTAAATATGTCAAACGTGCTGCTAGTCTTTAAGCCACTGTGGCGCCACTTTATCACCATAAAGTGCTTTTTACGTTGAAAATTCTTGTGAATAAACGCATAAATCCCTAAATTTCGTTATAGATATGGACGCAAAACAGTCTGGATTCTTTGTTAAAAGAGCAAAGAACCGGGCAGTTAGCATTTATTTTACGTAAATATGTCGAATGCGCCGTTTCTCTTTAAGCCACTGTGGCGCCGCCTTATCACGACAAAGAGCTTTTCACGTCAAAAATTCCCGTGAATAAATGCGTCAATCCCTGAATACGTTATAGATATGAACGTAAAACAGTCTCGATTCTTGGTTAAAAGCAAAAAAACGAGCAGTCAGCATTTATTTTACATGAATATGTCAAATGGGCTGCTAGTCTTTAAGCCACTGTGGCGGCGCTTTATCACCACAAAGAGCTTTTTACGTTGAAATGTTTGTGAATAAATGCGTAAATCCCTGACTTTGTTATCGATATGGACGTAAAACAGTCTCGATTCTTTGTCAAAAGAGCAAAGAACCGGGCATTTAGCATTTGTTTTACGTAAAAATGTTAAATGTGCTGCTACTGTTTGAGCCACTGTGGTGCCACCTTATCACCAAAAAGAGCTTTTTATGTTGAAAACTCTTATAGATAAATGCTTAAATCCCTGAATTCTTTCTTTATAGATATGAACATAAAATAGTTATATATATATGTTTAATTCTTTGTTAAAAGCAAAAAAAAAAAAAAAAGGGCAGTTAGCATTTGCGTAAATATTGCGAATTATGACGCCAGTGTCGTAGCAGTTAATTTCTCCAATTGATTTTTTTCCCCCAACGCTTCAAAATGCATGCATGGTACGAAAAACATAATAATTACCTTTAATCCTCGTATAAATCACTCCTGATACAATCCTTCCTGTTTGTATGTGTTACAGCTTTCGTACTTTTTCAACCTAAATCCGGCGATGGATCGCTGCGTGTTTGAGAATAGCTGTGACCGACTTCGACCGACTGAAGCGGAGTGTGGGACGCCCCCCTACTTCAAGGTGTAATGTGTCCCGTCAATATCATTATAAAGTCAATGGACTATCATCGGCATCACAGCAGAAAGTGTTTTTTACCAAATTGGGAGAAAATCCATGTTGTGAACGGCAAGCCGTTGAGGCGGATCCAAATCACAGACCAAGAAACAGAAATAGAGAACGTTTGTATTTAATAAGTACAACAAAAGGAGCACGCCAAAAATGCGGGTTTAACAAACTGAGAGAGCACGCCAATAAACGCGAGTGTAATAATAAAGTACAACAAAGGGAGCACGCGAAAAATGCGGATATAACAAACAGAGAGCACGCCAATAAACGCGAGTATAATAATACAGTACAACAAAGGGAGCACGCGAAAAATGCATGAATATAACAGTACAAGAATCTAACTACCAAGCCCAAAAGAGCACTAGTGTAAAGATGACCAAACCAAAATACGACCGTAGAACGTCGGGAAACTCGAAGGCTGACGATGAACACACAGGCGGTAAGCAAGGCAAGTAGCAAGCAAACAAGCAATAGTCCGACACTCGCAGACTGTGGCCGGAGTCCTTAAATAATGAGCGCTCCAAATGCGCCACAGGTGTGTTGCAACGGCCCCGCCCATCCAGCTGAATCAGATGCTGGAATGAAAAAAGAACTGAGAAGGCATACAGATATGACAGAACCCCCCCCTCAACGGACGCCCCCTGGCGGACCACCTGGTTTCGTGGGATGACGAGAGTGGAAATCCCGCAGCAGCGACGGATCGAGGATCCAGGAGCGGGGGACCCATTGGCGTTCCTCAGGGCCATAACCTTCCCAGTCGACCAGGTACTGCACCCCCCTACCCCTCCTCCTTGAGTCGAGAATGGCACGTACCGTGTACACCGGCCCACCGTCGATTACGCGAGGAGCAGGAGGAGGCACTGGCGGAGGGTTCAGGGGACAGGTGGAGACTGGCTTGAGCAGAGAGACGTGGAAAACTGGGTGAACCTTCATCGAGCTGGGAAGCTTCAGCCTTACAGTCACAGGGTTCACCACAGCATCAACAGCAAAAGGACCCACGAACCGAGGGCCCAGTTTCTTAGAAGTCCCAGCCAGGTGTAAATCCCGCGTTGACAGCCAGACCATCTGGCCTGGGCGATAGACTGGAGCGGGCCGTCGGTGGCGATCAGCTATCTGCCGGTTGCGGGCCGCCGTGCGGACTAGTGCAGCCCTTGCGTCCCTCCAGACCCTATGGGCCCTCCGCAGGTGCACCTGGACAGATGGCACGATGACTTCGGCTTCTTGGGAAGGAAACAGTGGAGGCTGGTACCCATATGCGGTCATGAAAGGTGACCTCCCAGTAGCAGAGGAAACAAGGGTGTTGCGCGCATACTCCACCCATGGGAGGTGCGATGACCAGGAGGCCGGATGCAGTTCACAAACACAACGGAGGGCGGCCTCTAGCTCCTGGTTGACCCGTTCCGTCTGCCCATTGGATTGTGGGTGGTAACCCGAAGATTTGCTTGAGGTGGCCCCCAAAGCCTTGCAGAACGCTCCCCAGACCTGTGAGACAAACTGGGGCCCTCTATCAGAGACTAGGTCGCACGGGATGCCATGAGCCCGAAAAACATGTGTCACCAGCAGGTCAGCGGTCTCCAGGGCTGAAGGCAACTTGGGAAGTGCGACGAAATGCGCCATCTTGGAAAACCGGTCCACCACCGTCAAGATGACCGAACAACCCCTGGATCGTGGAAGACCAGTGACGAAATCGAGCGCAACATGTGACCAGGGGCGAGTTGGAACAGGTAACGGATGGAGTAAGCCCGCTGGAGCACGATGGACTGGCTTGCCCCGAGCACAGACGGAACAAGCAGAGACATAGTCAGTGACGTCCTTGCGCATGCCTGGCCACCAAAACCGCTGGGAAACGAGGAAGAATGTGCGGGACACACCCGGGTGGCAGGCAAACTTCGAGGAGTGGCCCCACTTCAGCACTCCTGCGCGCTGAGCAACTGGGACGAACAACTTGCCGGCAGGGCAGCCCCCAGGTACCCTAACCCCTCGTAAGGCTTCTTCCACAAGACGCTCTACTTCCCAACGTAGGGCGCCAACGATCAGATTCTCGGGAACAATAGACTCCTCTGAAGACCCCTCCTCCGCTGCCTCATGGAGCCTTGACAGCGCATCGGGCTTCCCGTTCCTTGACCCTGGACGGTAGGTAATCTGGAAGTTGAAACGGGTCAGGAACAATGCCCAGCGGGCCTGGCGAGAGTTGAGGCGCTTGGCTGCACGAAGGTATTCCAAGTTCTTATGGTCTGTGTATATCTGGAACGGTACCTCAGTGCCCTCCAACCAGTGTCTCCATTCCTGCAATGCCTGGACTATAGCGAGCAGCTCCCTGTTGCCAACATCATAATTCGCCTCGGCCGGGCTGAGGCGGCGGGAGTAGAATGCACAGGGGTGCAGCCTCTGGTCGACTGCAGACCTCTGGGAAAGGATGGCCCCCACTCCGGAACTCGATGCGTCAACCTCGACCACAAAAGGGAGATCTGAGTCAGCATGAACAAGGACAGGTGAGTTTGTGAACGCTCGTTTAAGGCTTACAAATGCGGCCTCTGCCACAGAGGACCACACAAATGGTCGCTTGTTAGAGGTCAACCTGGTAAGGGGCTCGGCCCTCATACTATAATTGCGGATAAAACGCCTGTAAAAGTTAGCAAACCCGAGGAAACGTTGTAATTGTTTACGTGAGGTGGGGGTGGGCCACTCTGCCACCGCCTGAATTTTTGCTGGATCAGGCCTTAGCTGCCCTTTTTCCACAACAAAACCGAGAAACTGCATTGACTCACGGTGAAACTCACACTTCTCGGCCTTAACAAACAACCGGTTTTCCAACAGTCTTCGCAGAACTATCCGGACATGTTGGCGATGTTCTTGCAAGCTTCTGGAGAAAATTAAGATGTCATCCAAATAAACAAAACAGAACACATTTAGCATGTCCCGCAATACGTCATTAATGAGGCTCTGAAACACTGCGGGCGCATTTGTCAGACCGAAAGGCATGACCAAGTATTCAAAATGCCCAAGCGGGGTTTTAAATGCGGTTTTCCACTCGTCTCCTTCACGAATCCTGACCAAGTGGTAAGCGCTGCGCAAGTCTAATTTGGTGAAAATGGTGGCAGATTTTAGCGGCGCGAAAGCCGAATCCAACAACGGTAACGGGTATTTATTTTTAACAGTAATCTCGTTGAGACCCCGGTAGTCGATGCACGGTCTAAGTCCCCCATCTTTTTTGCCAATGAAGAAAAACCCCGCCCCCAAAGGAGAGGACGAAGGGCGAATAAGGCCCGAAGCCAAGGAAGAGGAGATGTATTCCCTCATAGCTTCCTGCTCCGGTCTAGAGACCTTGTATAATCGCGAACTGGGCAACGGTGCATTGGGCAGCAGATCAATGGCACAGTCGTAAGGACGGTGCGGGGGCAGGGTACCAGCCTGCTCTTTACTGAATACACGCTGGAGATCATGATACTCGGCGGGAACATTTTTCAAATTAGCAGGCTCGGTAGCAGTTTTTTCTTGACCGGGAAGTAGACACGCCGAACGTAAACAGTGCGCATAACAGAACGTACTCCAAGCAACTATTTGAGTCTTCGCCCAGTCAATATTAGGATTATGCACTTTCAACCAGGAGAGTCCCAGCACGACCGGAGCCGATTTGCACGGCATAACCCAGAAGCTACGGGCCTCAAAATGATTCCCAGACAACTTTAATTTGAGCGGGGGCGTAATAAACTTCACGTCCGCCAGAGGGCGCCCATTGAGGTCTAAAACCCTTTTGGGCCTAGCGAGTCTTATTAAAGGACATTTAAGCGCGTCAACAACACTCTGGTCTATAAAACAGTCATCTGCCCCTGAATCAATTAGAGCAGTAAAACTAAAGTGAACCCCACCGTGCGACACTTCTCCCGGCAATTGCAGTCTCACCACACCTTGGGAGTCTCTTTGTTCCTTCAACTCGTCCAAAGGCAACTCACTTGAGGGATTGCTGTCTTGTACGAACCTCGTACTAGTACCCCCTCGGGCGAGGGGAGCCCCAGGCAACGAAGATTCCAGTCGATGCGAAGGGGCGGCGTCACAAGCGGCGACACGGTGCCCCGGCAAGCCACAAAACAGACACAAGCCTGCCATCATCAGTCTTCGTTGCTCCGCCGCAGAAAGATGTCCGCCGCCGAGTTGCATTGGCTCCTTCCCCGTCGGTACCGGCCTACGTGTCGACGTAGAGACCAACGGTGGTTTGATGAAGCCGTCCGGACCGGCCGCCGTCGGGCTGCTATGCGGCGTTGACCCGCGACGTTCCCGATGCTCCGCAGCTCTCTCTCTCTCACGCTCTTTTAGACGATGACCCAAATTTACGGACAACTCAATCAGCTCCTGCAGATTCGATGAGTCATCCCGGGCCGCCAACTCGTCTTTAACCGCCGAAGACAGCCCGCGCCGAAAAATACCACACAGCGCTGCTTCCTCAAAACCGCACTCCGCGGCCAAAATGCGAAACTGAATAGAGTAATCCGCTACGGTCAGATCGCCTTGGGAAAAATCCAGCAGGCGGCTGGCTGCCTCCTTGCCTTTAACCGGATGATCGAAAACTCTCACGAGCTCAGTCTTAAAAGTTTCAAATGAATGACGGATCGCGGGTCTTGAGTTGCTTACCGCCATGGCCCATGTTGCAGCTTTACCGGCAAGGAGGCTCATTGCATACGCTACACGGGATCTATCACTCGCAAACGTTTGAGGTTGTTGGTCGAACACAAGGGAGCACTGGTGCAAAAATAGTTGGCAAGCACCTGCCTCTCCCTCATAACGATGGGGGTGTGGCAACAACGGCTCCCGAAAAGCCGCCGGCGAGCCCACTGGAGACGGGGTGGATAGATCGGGCGCCGCGGCAGCGTCAACGGGCTGTACAGGTGACGTCATATTCTCAATTCTTGTAGTTAGCGAGCCGATCACATTCACTAATGCACGCAATGACTGATCATTCCTGCTGATCATATGCCCGTGTTCCGCGAGCACATGTCGAATACTTTCCGAGTCTGTGGGATCCATATGGTCGGACTATTCTGTTGTGAACGGCAAGCCGTTGAGGCGGATCCAAATCACAGACCAAGAAACAGAAATAGAGAACGTTTGTATTTAATAAGTACAACAAAAGGAGCACGCCAAAAATGCGGGTTTAACAAACTGAGAGAGCACGCCAATAAACGCGAGTGTAATAATAAAGTGCAACAAAGGGAGCACGCGAAAAATGCGGATATAACAAACTGAGAGAGCACGCCAATAAACGCGAGTATAATAATACAGTACAACAAAGGGAGCACGCGAAAAATGCATGAATATAACAGTACAAGAATCTAACTACCAAGCCCAAAAGAGCACTAGTGTAAAGATGACCAAACCAAAATACGACCGTAGAACGTCGGGAAACTCGAAGGCTGACGATGAACACACAGGCGGTAAGCAAGGCAAGTAGCAAGCAAACAAGCAATAGTCCGACACTCGCAGACTGTGGCCGGAGTCCTTAAATAATGAGCGCTCCAAATGCGCCACAGGTGTGTTGCAACGGCCCCGCCCATCCAGCTGAATCAGATGCTGGAATGAAAAAAGAACTGAGAAGGCATACAGATATGACAATCCAGAATTTTATTTTTCTAATGTGTGACAGTGGAGAAATTTGTATTTCCGTGAAGTGGCCGATCGACATGGGGCAGACATTTGATCAATGCTGGTAATTAGGGTTGTTCTGATCATGTTGCGATCCGATCCCGATCATTTTAGTTTGAGTATCTGCCGATCCCGATATTTCCCGTTCCGATTGATTTTTTTTGCTCCCGATTCAATTCCAATCATTCCCGATAATTTTTCCCGATCATATAGTAGATTTTGGCAATGCATTAAGAAAAAAATGAATAAAACTCGGACGAATATATACATTCAACATACAGTACATAAGTACTGTATTTGTTTATTGTGACAATAAATCCTCAAGATGGCATTTACATTTTTAACATTCTCTCTATGAGAGGGATTCACGGATAGAAAGACTTGGGACTTTGTATATTGTGACTAAATATTGCCATCGAGTGTATTTGTTGAGCTTTCAGTAAATGATACTGTAGCCATGCCCAAATGCATGATGGGAAATGGAACCATGTGTGCGTAGTGCTACCAATTGATATATCTTCTCTGCGTTGGGAAATAACAAAAGGTGTTAAGAAAAACTGCTGTCCTCTGCGAACATTTTTAGACAAAGTAAACAGACTGGTCTTTCCTCGTCTCCCACTGTACTAAAAGTCAAAGCCAAATGCTACATATGCTTCGTCATATTTCCTTGTCTTAGCTTGTCATATCTCCTGTGCTCTTTGCTGTGCGCTCTTGTTCGGTTAAAAAAATACTGCGCACACGTTGAAAATGAAGGCGGCACTGCCATGGCAAAAAAGTATGTTCCTCAAAGTCTCATGCGCCACCCCCAGCATCGCTCTGTGCCCCCCTGGGGGGGCCTGCCCCACTATTTGAGAAGTACTGGTCTAATGCCTAATGGGAACGCGAATGCTATGCTAACGCTACGAGTTACATTCAGTGTGTAATGATCACTCAGCATAGAACTTTAAAGGCTAATGTAACATTGCATTCTCTCTCTGGACAAGATTAGAAAACAAATCTTACCGTGTGTGCAAGTCTGGAGTGTGGAGAGCAGCAGCACATCACATGAGTGACACATCCAGACACTGCCACAATGCAGGCAAACTACACATCAAATGTCACATGTAACAAACTATTGCGCATTTTCGTCTCGTTACACGTTTTTAACTCGTTATCGTTTCGTCATCGTCATGAAAAATTTGTTTGTTGACGAAATATTTACATTATAGTCATTGCTGATGAAAACGACACTGTTTTTGACCAAGCAACCAGAGTAATGTTGACCCATTTTATGCAGTAGTAACAAAACCAAAATGTTCTTGTTAAACAGATGCTGATTCCGACTTGTACCTTCACAAGACAGCTCCAATTTGGACTAATTATTCGTGCCCATGGGAAAGAAATGTATTAATCATGCCTCATATATTAGGCATTCATCATAAAGATTTAAACAAGATCATGAATTAATGAATTGAGAGGTTTTGAATGAGGATAAACCGTTTGGTAAATGATGTTTTTCATCACAGCGGGTTTTCTACTTCAGACCAGTCACATCAATGCTAGTCTTAGTTACATTATTAAACAATAAATGAGCCATTGTGGCTAGCCAAATTTGGTTACTTGTCATTTACCGAATTATAAATTCAAATGAGTTATTATTACATGCAATAAAGTACCGGTACATAAAATTATAAGCTATTTAACTATTTCACTGTCAATTTCTGACATTGAATAATCATGTTTCAGTGCCATTGATGACAATAGATGTCCAATCAAATTGTCCAGTCCCAGTCAAAATGGATTGGACCTCAATGAGTTCATTCAGTTCATTAAAAACCATTAAAGCAATGGACCTATCGCAACAGCCCCACCTCCTTGTAAAACCTGGTCAACCCAAGGCTCTGTCATATTCTCTCAGTGACATTGATTGAGTGAATGAGGAGTTCAAATTCAAATTTCTGAATTTTGACTACCACAGCTGGCAATAGACCTGTTTTTTTCTTTTCAAATGAAATGTTTTGTTTGTTTGTTTGTTTGTTTTTTCATGAATTTCATCTAGACTCAGACAGGGTCGCAGTATGCAGTGGAGCGGTTTCTCCATGGTATTAAACATTACAGAGTGGAGACTATTATTACAATTGAAACAAAATGGTACCATTCGCACCTTAAAAACGAGAAACCCCACAGACCCTAGCTATGACTTTAGCTACTTAGTAATGTTATGTCATGTGTTCTGTCAGATTTTTCTCCCCAAGCTTTAAGAGTCTTTTACATTCAGTCAGATTATCAATATTATCCAGAGGTACTAAATAAAACACTTGCATCATAAACATACATGGGCAACATGAATACGATGCAGATAAATGCTCAACGTTGAGAAAGTGGCATACATTTGAGTTGAACGCAGTAAAATGCTTGGTGTGTGCGTGAGGAGAACTTTCCTTTGTGTGCGTCCATGACCAAATGTAATTACACCTTCCTTTTTTTGTAGAAGGTTTGTGGTGTTTACTTTGGACTTTCAGTGCTGGGGTCTTGACAACTTAGATCAGAGGTCAAGGAACCGCGGACCTGGGTCCGGTTCCGGACCCCCAAGCCGTCTGGACCGGATCTCAAGCTGTCGCGACTAAGACACGTTGCAACAACAAAAATCATTTTTGTCCGCAGGTTTACAGAGCGGGGGTGGGCAACAAACAAAAACCTTAGCGGTGACACGCGTAAGCCAGCCAATGGGAGTGATGCATTTGAAAGTTATTTTCAGAACAGCATGTCTCACACTTGCTTTCCAGACTCCGTTGAGTGACAGCCAAAAACTGAGCCGAATGAAGTTGGAGGACGAGGCGAAAAAGGTATGGCAAATGGCGTGCTCAAAACTATGCAAGATTGATGCAGAAAACAGAGTGTTTAAGGAGGAGTGGACCAACACATTTTTGTTCATATTACCTGGCGGCAGCACAAGAGCGCTATGGCTTATCTGTTCAGAGACGGTAGCGCTTGTAAAGAGCAGCAATTTGAAAAGGCACTATGAGACGAAGCACGCAGCTTTTTCGCAAAGTTTCCCGATGAACTCTGCCATCCGTTCTCAAAAAATAGCGGAATTAAGGGCTCAATATGATCGCACCTCAAGGCTCATGGTTCATTCATTCACTGCACAGCAACGCGCAAATGAATGCTCCCTCAGAATAGCGTGGATATTGGGTCAAAACAAAAAGTCTTTCAGTGATGCACCGATGGTCAAAGATTGTATGAGTGCAGTTGCTGAAACTTTGCTTCATGGAAAGCAAAAAGAAGAGGTCTGTCAAAAAATAAAGCAAGTCCCCCCCGGTCAGCATCCACAATTAAAAAAAAAAAAAAAGTCTTGAACATGCTCTTATGTTGCTATTTAATGATTCAATGAAAACACTTTTTTAGTTTTATGCACCTTTTATATTTTATTTACATTTTTGAATGTTGTAATTATCAGTATGGCCACGTAAAGATACGTTTGTCTTTTTTGGAAAATAAAAAAAGCATTAAAAATATTTCCAGACCCAAGATTGTTGTAATTTTTTAATTTCGGACCCAGAGGATTTTTAATTCATGACCCCTGGCTTAGATATATTTTATTCGATTTGTGTAGTGACAGGCTAGTAAACAAGTAGGCAGTGAAATGTTAGCAAACTAATGTTAATAGTTAAGTCTACATTTTTACTACATGCTATCAAATTTTATTATTCTTATTATTATAATTTTTTTTTTAACAAATTAATCATTAACTTACCTTTAAGCATGCATAGGTGTCCTTCGGTGAATCTTTTCCCCCCCTCGTTTATTAGGAGAAAGCAGTGAACACTAGGCATCCTATTCTATGCTACCTGGTAGCTAATCCTGACACCGAGTTTTTCTACTTGAGTGTGTCTAATTGAACCTGGTCATCCATGAATCCCATCAGACATGTAATAGTCCTGCAGATGAGTGTGAATGCCGTGCGGGAGCTACCCCAAGGCCACGGCCTTTCCCCAGCCAATGGGGGAGGGGGGCAGCACCAGCAAGGGGGCCACTGTCATCCCCCCGGGATCCAGGGTGGTCCCTGGACAATCCGCGCCCCCATCAACCGGCCCTCAGGGATGGGATGAGGGGACGCGCCACCACCCCCATCGCCCACCTCCAAATGGGCCCACGAGCCACCGCCACGGCCCCCCAACCAAAACGGCACACCGTGGGACCCCCCTCAGCCCACTAAGCTCAGGGCAGGACAGGATCCCCACCCAGAGCAAGCGATATCAACCGGCACCCAGCCAGCAACCCGCGCCGGAGCGCAGGGAGGATACCCAAGCAGAAAAGAAAGGGAAAGGCGGAAGCAGGAGAGTGTTGAGAAGCCGCTGCATGGCAGCGCGGGATCGGAGTCCCAACCACTCCGCGCTCCCACGACCGGCAGAGACCATAGGCAGAGAGGAGGCCACGCCCCAGGAGCCACGCCATAGGTGAGTGACTGTTGATGTTAAGTACTTTATGTGGTCGATGACAGAGCCTTATCCATAGCATGCATTTGGTGAGCCTTCTTTTCTTGGTTTTGAAAAAGGCACTCAAAAAAATCCTACCCCAATCTTTCAGTGTACCTGGTGTCTGAATTACATGTACCTCACGCACAGCATCAAATAATCAGGTTTTTGCTATTTTGAAGTTACAAAAATTATGTTTTAAGTCATGACTCATAGCATTCCTATGCAAATATATGGCTAGATGTCAGACTTTTCGGATTTAGGGGCGTGGTGTTGCGATAGGTCCATTGCAACAGACGGAAGGTTGTTTATCTTTTTCCTTAGTTTCAGTATTGTAGGTTGCAATATCCCAAAGTTATTGTGTGGTAAATGCTATTTTCAGACCAGAAACTATTACTATCAACAGCAACCAATGAGTTAATAAAACACAAATTATGGCAGCACGATGACCGAGCGCTGTTAGCACTTAGTTCTTAACTTGCTAGTTTGAATCCGCTTGCGTGGCATTAAACTATGTATTGTGGCTCCATTCCACATTCCCAAAACATGCGTTAGGTTCATCGAAGACTGTATTTGTGTAACTGTAATTCATAACAATGTGAAGCACTTAGTCCGGCCTCCCAGTAGAAATTGCTTATTTATAATTTACCGTAATTTTTGGACTATAAGCTGCTACTTTTTCCCCCTCATTTTGAATCCTGCAGTTTATAGCCCAGTGTGGCCTATTTGTTTATTTATTTGGGTTAATAGGTAACACTTTCTTTGACAGCGGCGTTATTAGCCAAAAGACTGTCATAATTATGACATGACCCTATCTTGGGCAACTTGGCCACTTTCAAATAAAGTGTTGCCAAATACCGTAACTAGCAATAAATAATTAGCACAGAATATGAATTTTGGTTGTTATTTACATCTGCAGTGATGCAATCCATGCTAGGAGGCATGGATGGGAGGAAACTATGGTACTTCATCACCGTAATTTCGGACTACAAGAAAAAAAAAAAAAATAGGGGAGGGCAATTTTATTTTTCAAATGATTTTTGTCTTTGTTTGAAAATATATTTTTTAAACTTTTTAAATTAAAAATTGTGTTCGAATGCAAATATCTCAAATATTTTTTCGCATTCAAAAACTTTTTGATTGAAGTGATTTTTCGTTTGAAAATATAGATTTTTTTGTTTGAAGCAACTTATTTTTTGATTGAATGATAAACACACAAATGTCCTAGCCAAATTGTGGCCCAAACGCAAAACAACATTACTTTAATCAAAAAAGTTGCTTCAATTAAAAAAAAAATTTTTTTTAAATACGACTACAATCAAAAAAAAAAAAAAAGCTTTCAAATACAGTTTTTGAGTTTCAATTTTATTTTTGCATTCAAACACATTTTTTTTGCTCGAATAATGAAGACGCAAATCTACCTCCATATGGCTCCGCCCGGGGGTTACAATTTTTGACTGGGGTAACAACATTGGCACGACACCAGCGGGCGTACCATATTCAATGGATGACGATCATGGCGAAAAGTATAAGTGTTCTAAGCAGCCCGATTTACAATTCCCCTCAAGAATGATGGGAAAATAAAAAACGCACATTTTCAACTTGTTATTATAAATATTCTTGTAAGTTAATTTAATTGCTGACACTGCGTTTTGGGGTCATCAACATGTAAATAATGAATTAAAATGAAGTGCAGCAACATTTTAGCAGCCATAACAATGTGTTTCATCATGAGGAAATATCAGTTTTTTGCAATCAAGAGAGCAGAGAGATAGTAGAGGTTAGATCGGGCCTAAAAAAATCCAGCCCGACCTGACACGGCCCGCTGGTATTGAAGCCCGACCCGGCTTGGAGTGACGGGAAAAAAAAACGCAGCAGCAATTTATTTTCATTTCTTTGAGTTGGCAGAAAAAAACGCAAGTTTTCTTAATGTTTAAATAGTCTACATATTTTAATGATCATTATAAAAGCATTTACACAACGAAATAACGCTGGGAAAGTTTAATATATAAAAAAAAAATTTTTAAAAACATGCGATTTTGCAGACACACAGAGGAGACGATTCAAAAGGATCACATTTGTGTTGCCTTTGTGTGCATAAATAAAAGTGTCTTTCGTAACGAATCGCAAGCGCCACAGCGGAGAAGAAGAAAAAGCGGGCGCCGCCACTGCATTCATGTGTGTGCACAAGCAAATGCACAATACAGAGAGCCTGCTCTCGGTTTTATCCCATTTTTTAAAAATAATTTATTAGTATTGCACCCACAATGGCCCACTGTGGGTGCAGGTTTTCATTCCTACCAAACAAGATGACGACACTTTTTCCCCAATCTGGTGTTTTACAAGTGCAATCAGTTGATTGCAGTCAGGTGTGGTTTGTTTTAGCAGAAGCCTCATTGTTTCAACTATCTCTGCTGGATCGGCTGGAACAAAAACCAGGACCCACAGTGGGCCTTGAGGACTGGGTTGGGGACCCCTGCTCTAAGAGATAGGACATAACATAACAATGGCTGAAGCGGAGAAAGAGGGAGCGAGAAAGATTATTGATGCACCTAAGACATTGAAAGCAGACATCTGGAGACATTTTGGCTTCTACGAGGTTGGTGGGAAACTTGACCAGAGTTATGCAGTGTGTAAAAAATGGAACAAGTGAATAATAATACAAATGGGGAAACCAAATCCGTTGCATCACCGGAATTGCGCAGGGAAGATTTTTTAACGTACTTACATATTTTAAAATGCGCTAAAATCGATTCGGCTTGTTGCCCGCATCGAATCGAATCGTCCATGCCCCGCATCGGAATGCATCGCCGCATCAATTATTGTTGACACCACTAATAGTCAGGTGTGCCGTAGGCCAGGGGTTTTCAACCCAGTCCTCAAGGCACACTGTGGGTCCTGGTTTTTGTTCCAGCCGATCCAGCAGAGACAGTTGAACCAATGAGGCTTCTGCTAAAACAAGCCACACCTGACTGCAATCAACTGATTGCACTTGTAAAACACCAGATTGGGGAAAAAGTGTTGTCATCTTGTTTGGTAAGAATGAAATCCTGCACCCACAGTGTGCCTTAGTGGAATAGGTTGGGAACCCCTGCCGTAGGCAGTGTTGTTAATAACGGCGTTACAATATAACGGCGTTACTAACGGCGTTATTTTTTTCAGTAGTGGGTAATCTAATTAATTACTTTTCTCATCTTGGCAACGCCGTTACCGTTACTGAGGACGGAAAGGCATGCGTTACTATGCGTTACTATATTGGTCGAAAAGTCTGAGGGAGACGGACTCACCGAGACGACAGAGCAGAGCAGGAGTAGGGAGGAGGCAAGAAAGTTGTGACGCCGAGCAAACGCGATGCTAGGTAGCTCCAATAATACATGTTGTAGCCGATAGCCTACAAACTACGCCCGCATGTTATGGTAGATATGGTAGACATGGTAGATATCACATGTACTGTACATAGATATAACTAGATGCAAAATGACAGACATGGCACTAAATGAGTTAGTAGACAGCCGCCATCTTAAAGCAGTAGACTTTTTAGGACGGCTCTGTTGTAGAGAACCTTCCTAGCGAACCTAAGTAACTTTTTATCTAAAATACTTCTAAAGCCTGAGTTATACTCCCGCGTTGCGGTGACGGCGTAGCGACTACGGCGTCATTCGACATTCGATAGTTCTGCGGTGAGGGAACGCGTTGCTCTGTAATTCACCGCCAAGCCACTAGAGGGATGTGGCGTTATGTTTGTAAGGTTTTGGGGCATGCTTGTTTACTTCCGCTAGTCGGAGAAAAAATAAACAATGCAAGATGGAACTGTTGAAAGTAAATATTCTGCTCATCAACACTGAATAAATATTGAACATACAAATGTTGACGGGCAGGCGACGCAGAAGACGGTTTCGAGGCGGTCTGGCCGACTTTTGATGCCGCACAGAGAGTTTTAGACTCGGGTGGAGAGAGCTAGCTGTGGCGGCTAGCTTCAAACTGGCGTCGAGCACTGCGTTCAAGGTCTGCAAAGCCCTCCAGCCTGATTTGTTTGCCGTGTCCTACAACCAGCAAGTGGGAAGCCATAGCAGATTTCTGGCGTCTAGGGAACTTCCCAAACTGCGTTGGGAGGCTTGATTTTAAGGTTATCATAAAAAGCACCGAGGAACTCTCAATCAGTGATGATGTATTGTGTGTGTGAACTGTCTGTTTTTGAAAATTAAAGATCAAAACAACTCTTTTGACACCAAATCTGTGCTTTATTCTTCATATACTTGAAGTGTGACACGTAAACAAGTCACAGACTCACAGCAAACATATGTACACAGTAAATGATGAAGTGCACCAACCACAAATACGACATAAAGTGATAAAAAGTTGGCAGTTTTTGGCCGACTGGGTCACCGCTTCGTGTGGCCACTCGATTCCGAACACCCACGTCTCGGTGGTTCTTCCTTTTTTTTTTTTCCGATCGCCGACCTTGCCATTTGGCAATCACAATAATAATGTCTTGACGAGACTTGCTCTTCGATGATACTCCCGTCGGCTTGGTGCATAGATAATAATGTTTGATTCTATTCTACAATGGCGGTGTTTTCGCGGGAAACCGGAAACAACAGTCTGAGCGGACCAATCACAGTCTGTTTTCACCACGTCATACAAGTCTAGGTGACGCGAAGGTTAGAAAATTCGAGAGGCGCGCGTCAGCCTACGGCGTAGGGTCGTAACTCGATTCTTCCTTGACGGCGTAGGTCTGACGCGGAAGTATAACTCGGCCTTAAATCGGCAAAATCTTGACTTGGAATCTATCTTTAAATGATGAAACAGTTTTAAAACTTTCATATGTCGAAAGTAGGGAGAAGGGAACTAATGCAATAATGGGAGCAATTTTAACAACTTTTAACAGTTGATTCAGGGTAAAGGGTAAATTAGGGTAAAGAATTGGGCTCGGGCCAATTGTACCAAACACCTTCACAAAAAACTTCACATAGTGTGGCCAATGTTTTTTTTTGTTTCTTTGTTTTTCTTTTTTTTTTGAGGAAAAAAAAAAAAAAAAGTAATTATCACCAATTACTTTGCCAAGTAACTAATTACTCTTACATTCAGGTAATTGAGTTTTTAACGCAATTACTTTTTGGGAGAAGTAATTTGTAACTATAATTAATTACTTTTTTTCAGTAAGATTATTAACAACACTGGCCGTAGGTCCAAAAATCTATCGTACCGTACCTTTATTGTCATGAGCACATTTTATATGAATCAGCATTTTACAATTCAGTACAATGAACTTTTTTTTATGTTGGTTTGTTTGTTTAATCTAGGCTGAAGGACAAAAGCGGAATGTTAGATTTTATTTTGGTGTTTTCTTCCCGAAGCTGCTTCACCATGCAATCACTGTCCTGATGGAGGTGTAATGAAGTGTGTAGCAGTTCCCCGCTCCATTAAAACCGTGTGGGGGAGACACACAATGAAAACTAACCTGGGACTTGAAATCATTTTTAACACAAGAGGGCTCCCTGTGTGTCACATCATCTCATTCACTAAGAGGTGTGTGTTCACTACAGGGGTCCATTAATAATATATGAGTGTATCATATAATAGACTTGTCTGCCAAATTACAGGAGACAGAGAGACGGCTTATTAGGAGATTTGCAGGGGGGGTTGGGGAATGTGCAAGTGTGAAAGATGGAGATTTAAGAAAAAAAATAGTGGCTTCTTCTCATCAAAAAGAATAACGTGAGTTCTTGTAGTCCCACTGTGGGAAAACACAGTGACAACACACAGCAGCGGGATTGTTGGCTTCCTCATCGATCTCAGCGTAGTGGTCAAGATTGTTTTCCTATAGGATGAAATCATCAAAGTATTTCCACAACTTTTAGTCTTGATAAGTGTTCTGTTTATAGTGTTCACAAATGTCTGCAGAGTAGCAATGTCACCATGGCAACAGAGGCCAGTACGTCTGCTTCTCTTCACATGATATTTTAAGAAGCAAAACAATTCATATTCATTCATGTTTTGATGCTTCTACAGAGATAGTGTATTATGTTGTCTTATCTACAGTGGTGTCTTCAGATTAGGGCTGCAGATGTAGAATAGTTTAGTTATCGAGTATTCTACTGAAAATTCCATTGAGTAATCGGATGAAACATTTTTTTAGGTAAAGAGCAATTATAAATATGCATGAGAAAACAAGACATTTCACCTAATATTAAACAGTTTTTAGACAATAGCTTTATTTTAGATGTACAGTACATCTCAGATGTGACTAGATAAAAAAACAACAAATTCAGTGCTTTCACTCAAAAACCTAAGCTCTTATAAAAAGAAAAATTCTTATTTCATAACTAAAAATTACGCTTGATAACACGTCACTTAAAAATCTGGTGTTTTCCCCAAGGTTTCAATTGAATTTCCATTTGTGTCAAGCCAATTTGAAGTTCTAGTTAAGTTTTAAGGTAGTCTAAATTGTAAGTCCTGAAAAGATTTTGAGTTTTTGCAGTGTTCAAAAATATGTACGATACCTGCTGTATTGGAGCATATTAGGCAGCAGTGCTACTTGGAGTTTTATCTATCAATGACTACTGAGCTAAAATTGACAGTTAGCTTTGTTATGTTTTTATTTTACACCCTTATCACTCTACACTGCTGTTTTTACAGATTAAATAAAGCCTGTATGAAAGACACGTTAGCCACGCATCGACTGTAGTCATAATTAAAAGAAACCTATCCCTCTGCAGGGCTAACGTTACCTTAGCAAGGTACGGTAATGTTAATTTTATTTATTAGTGCTACGTTAACTAATCTTACCTTGTTCCGAGTATTGCTCCTCTGCTCTCAGAGTATATGGCGCGCACTAGAAACTATCTGGTGAGCATGTCAGTGCGCCATATGCAGCCCGCATCGGCACTATGACAGTCCAAATGATAGGTAACGCACTGTTCCGGGGCGAACCGTGCACACCCGACGTGTTGAAACTCCCGCTTAATGTCAATGCGCCAGATGCGGCCCGGATCAGCACTATGACAGTTTTGTCTTAATTATCACCTTGATTGCACAGATGGGTAAGCCTAGAACCAGGTGCTGCTGATCATCGACATCAAGGTTACTTAAACCGGTCCTTGGCCTCACATCATCGCCAGATCAACAACTCACCTATAGGTATGTGACTTTCAGCTAACAAAGAATTTTGTAATCCTGATACTGAGCTCATTTTTCTCTTTCCCCCATAGATCCTGTACTGCTTGTCTGGCAAAATGCCTGCCTGCCTGCCTGCCTGCCTACCTGCCTGATCACATTTTCTATCACCAAACTGCCCCCAGATTCTTTGGACACTATCTACCACTCCCTCTCATCGTCAATGAATTAGGTCCCCTGTTAACCCAGCACCTTAACAAATACAATATGTTGGTTACAGTCTAATAACGGGTCATCTTTAATGTTGAGTTGCTTGTTCCAATTAAAATATTTTGTGAAAAAAAAACAATGCTATATTGTTATGTTGTCGATTGTTGCATTAATATGTTACCATTCATAAATGGCATGAAAAAGAAGTGTTGTCATTATTGCTTTTAATAGACACATTTAATTTGCAATATAAACACATTACTGTATGATACATTGAACAAAATGGACTCCAAGTTTAATACTGAAAACTAGAGATGTCCCGATCAATCGGCATCCCGATCGATCGGGTCCGATCACATTTTCAAAGTATCGGAATCGGCAAAAGAATATCGGCCATGCCTTTTTTTAATATATATACAATATATTTTTTAATTAAATCGTTTTCTAATTGTATTTAACGTTACAGACATAATATGTTACAGAGTCTTTAATTTAGGCTTAAGGTAGGGTTATCAAAAATATCCCGATGAGGTGGCAATTAATTTTTTAAAATGTGTCACGTTGAAATATTTAACGCAATTAATGTATGCGCTGCACGATTGACGCGCTCAATCTGTAATGACGCCACTTTACCTATATAGAGGGATAAAAGTCAGCGCAAAATGAGTAGAGTGAATTTTGGCAACCTTTGGAGCCTTTTTTTGATTTGGCTAAAGCCTTGCAATTCCTCTCCCTAGGATTAGAAATATAATGGGGAGCAATGTGGGGAAGCAAGGTGGCAATTGATCATTGTCTTAACACCTGAAGTTATTTCCTAACGCAGAGAAGATATATCAATTGGTCGCACGACGCACAGTCATGGTTCCACTTCCCATCATGCATTTGGGATGGCCACAGTATCATTTACTGAAAGCTCAACAAATACACTAGATGGCAATATTTAGTCACAATATACAAAGTCACAAGTCTTTCTATTTGTGGATCCCTCTCACAGAAAGAATTTTAATAATGTAAAAAATGTGTTTGAGGATTTATTGTCATAATAAACAAATACAGTACTTATGTACTGTATGTTGAATGTATATATTTGTCCGATTTTTTTCATTTTTTTCTTAATGCATTGCCAAAATGTATATGATCGGGAAAAATTAGCGGGAATGATTGGAATTGAATCGGGAGCAAAAAAAAGCAATCGGCTTGGGAAATATCGGGATCAGCAGATACTCAAACTGAAACGATCGGGATCGGATCGGGAGCAAAAAAAAAAACATGATCGGAACAACACTACTGAAAACGGTTTTGACACAAATCTGGCCCAGATTGGGTAACATGTGTGCCATATCCCGGCCATACAATAATGTCATGTCTGCTACTTTAGACCAGTTCTGGCCCAAAACTGGTTGCTGATCATGCAAGTGACTCCTTACTGAGTTTGGGCCATTGTTCAAAAGCACACTGGGGTGGATCCATTTTACGAAGTTGGGCCGAAATTTGCAGTACATCTGGCCCATGTCCGCTCCAGTTATATTTTGCTATCTGGGATGTGTTGCGCACTAGAAACAATCTGGGGAACATTAGCATTATATTAGGGTGACCAAATGTTGTCTTTTGCCCGGACATGTCCGCTTTTCACATTGTCTGGGGTGTCCGGCAGGGTTTTATAAATTCATGAAAATGTCCGGTTTTCATTTTTTATTTTTGCTCATGAACCCAAAAGAGTCATTAAGAAGAAAGTACCTACATTCTACCACGGATACAAATTTGCGCATGCTTGTGCAGTCACAGACTGGCTTTATCATGGCGTGAACTGTCAATTCTCATTCACAAACAAACATTCGTGAGTCGTGACAACAGGAGTTCACAGGCTATCGGTATGTACACTTGCTTAACTTACGTTTCGGCAACTGTTGACTTCTGTCAGAGCTTTGTACTTGTGTGATCTGTAAAATCCCGTTTGGTGTCGCATCGTTACACTGCAGATGATTGTCAAGTGTTATAGCAATGTTTGATTTTTGCCTCGGCTACCAGTGAGGTAAGTGAACCATGACATTAAATATTTTGTAGCGCCCCCCCCCTTTAGCAGCAATAACTTCAACCAAATGCTTCCTGTAGCTGCAGATCAGTCTGGCACATCAATCAGGACTAATCTTCTTCTCTACAAAACTGCCAGCCTGGTACACCAGACTCACCGCTGTTCCAGCTTTAGAGTCTGGCAACCACTGAGTGGAATGAATTTTCAGGGCGGAGCAAGCTACAGCAAACAGACAGCGGAGTGGACCAATCAGCACCGGGCGGACGTAATGTTGGTGAAGCGGCAAGAAACTAGCGCTAGTGGAGAATAGAGACCTTAATTCAGCATGCCTAGCACGAGACAGAATACTCTCAATGACTTGTTTCGATGTGTTTTTGATTATTTAAAACTGATTTTACCGCGGATTGAAAATATTCTCGGTTCTCCCGTTCGCCATCTGTGTTGTTGTGGAGACGATTTTCCACGCACAAGAGTGACGTTGCTCGTTAAGTAGACGTTACTCAAATAATCTAATCTGATTGGATGGAGGATTTCGTTCGGCTCGAGAGGCCATTAAGGAGCTGGGTCCCAGACTATTCTCACGGTGTTTGAAAAATACAGGGAGAACAGTCTGGCTGTGCCAGGCAACAAAACTGCTGGAGTTCAGGCAGATTCCTGGATGTCTGACATTAATCTCTGTCTTTAGGTCATGCGACAGCATATCAATGGTGTTGGAGTCTTGACTTTGACTTGGCCACTACAGAAGGTGTATTTTGTTCTTCTGAAACCGTTCTGAAGTTTATTTACCTCTGTGTTTTGGATCATTGTCTTGTTGCATCAACCATCCTCTTTTTAGTTTCAACTGTCTGACAGACGGCCTTGGATTTTCCTGCAAAACATCCTGATAAGCTTTTGAATTCATTCTTCCATTAATGATTGCATGTTGTCCAGGCCCTGAGGTAGCAAAACAGCCCCAAGTCATGTTGCTCCCTCCACCATGCTCTACAGTGCGGATGAGGTGTTGTTGTTGGTGAGCTGTTCCATTTATTTGTGTTACTCCAAAACAATTCAACTTTGGTTTCATCAGTACACAAAATATTTTGCCAAAACCTCTGTCCAAGTGCCTTTCTGCGAACATTAAACGGGCAACAATGTTTTATTTTAGATTTCAGTGGCTTCCTCCGTTGAGTCCTCCAATGAACACCATCGTTTTACATATAGTTGATGTGTGCACAGAGATATTGGACTGTGCCAGTGATTTCTGTAAGTCTTTAGCAGACACTCTGGGGTTCTTTTTTACCTCTCTGAGTATTCTGCGTTGAACTCTGGGCGTCATCTTTGGTGGACGTCCACTCCTTGGGAGAGAAGCAACAGTGCCAAACTCTTTCCATTTGTAGACAACTTCTCTGACTGTCGATTGATGAACATCAAGACTTTTACAGATGGTTTTGTATCCTTTCGCAACTTTATACAAATCAACAATCCTTGATCGCAGGTCTTCAGACAGCTCTTTTGACCGAGCCATGATGCACATGATGCTTGTCATCAAGACAATTCTTACCAGGTGTGTGTTTTATAGTGAGCAGGGCAGCTTTAAACCATTCATCAATGATTGGGCATCCACCTGACTTAAATTGTTTGGTAAAAATTGGTTTCAATTGCTCTTTAAGTCTCACTAGGCAAAGGGATCACTTACCCTAATTTTCGCACTATAAGGCGCACCTGACTATAAGCCGCAGCCTACCAACTTTGGCACGAAAACGGCATTTGTTCATAGATAAGCCGCACTGGACTATGAGCTGCAGCTGTCCTCACTGTATCATGGGATATTTACACCAGAAGATATTAACCGGTACAACCTTATCATAAGACCAAATGAACCATCATTAAACTTTGAACCAATTAGTGCAAAGCTTTATTGCTTCAAGAAGCTTCATTTGGCCATCACTGCTCCCTTAGGGGAGACAGTCAACCTCTGCTGCCACCTGCTGTTGACTGTTGTCATCCAACATGCCTCTTAGCATGCATTGCAGCGCAACGGATGTAAATAACAATCAAAAATTGTGTTCTGTGCTACTGTAAATATTCCAATTGTTTCATCAACTGCTAGTTATGGTATTTGCAAACTCTTTATTTGACAGTGCTGCTAAAAGACTGTCATTACACAATCATAATTATGACATGTCTCTGTCCTGAGCATTCATGAATGCTTAACAGATGTCATTAAGTGTTATCCGGCATATGACCTCACTTTTGAATGGATGCAAAAGATCCAAGACGGACAAAAATTGAGTTAGTGACATAATTTGCCAAATGACACTTAATGACATAAGCATTCAGTAATGTCCATGATAGTGTCATGTCATAATTTTGATGATCTTATGGCAGTCTTATGACACCGCTGTCAAATAAAGTTTTACCTAAAAAAACCAAAAAATAAGCCGCACTGGACTATAAGCCACAGGTATCAAAATGAAGGAAAAAAGTAGCGGCTTATAGTCCGAAAATTACGGTACTTATATTTCCCCCTTCTGTAATTGTGTGCATGCTATCCTCATTAAAGTATGAAAACCTATAAATGTTGGGGTGGTTTTAGTTAAAGCAGGCACTGTTTTTTTCATCCGTGTGATTTTGACAAAGATCAGATCACATTTGATGGTGATTTTATGCAGAAATGTGAGAAATTCCAAAAGGTTCAGATACTTTTTCATACCACTGTATCTGGTGCACACCAGATGGTTTACTGTTTTATTTTTTTTTCTGTCGATGTCGCTTTAGGGTCTCCGTAGGAAGCAAATGTACGTAGTTCTTTTAAATGTACAACGTACAACTTTGTCATGTTTTTAGTTTGAAACTAATGTTCAACTGGGAGTGCCAGTAAACATCTTGTAATTTCTTTTATCAACTTGTTTACAATCTCACAAACTTCTGCTTATTGTGAAATGAGTTCAATGCCATCATTCAGCGCTATTATCCAGCTAAAAACAGGCCACATATTGATGGATTGACATACTTGCCCACCAGGTGGTGTCTTCAGTCGCTGCTCGATGTGTGCAGAGGGAAGAGAAAAGGGACGGCAGGGGTAGATGGAGCGCGCAGTGGTGCCAAGCTCTATCCATCTTTTGAAGCACAAGCAACAGAGATGAATGCACCCTCTGCACAGTGACACGGCAGCTTCTTGCTTAGTTGGCCTGAACTGCAACATTATGTGAAGTAAACGTATGGCTTTGTCCATCGACGAGGATGTTCCCTGCCATCCTTCCCAGTTCAAATAGACTGGACGGTCACCACCGTCAATAGCAGCCTTCAAGTTAAATCCTGCGGGAACATTTTGCACATTTATTCGGTAGTTGGTTCAGACATGCAAAACAGATCAATGAATAATTATGGAATTTATTTATGGCTTCCTAAAAACTGAGTGCATAAGAATATCTTCTCCATGGCAAAGTCAGGCTGCCTTTCCAGATTAACTCTATTCCTACAGCCAATACCAAGTCTTGAATTTATTTCATATTAACATCATGACATCTTGACATTTTACGTTGAATGGTCATGGAGTTGCTGCTGCAAACGACTTTTTACTATTATCATTCATCCAGAAGGCTCCAAGAAGGCTCTGAGTTCATCTACAGCAAATTTACCTAAGCTTACCTTTCGGACCAGAACCCCATTAAAAAAAAAAAAAAAAAAAAAAGTATACATACATATATATATATATATATATATATATATATATATATATATATATATATATATATTAGGGCTGTCAAACGATTAAAATGTTTAATTATATTTTAATAAATTATTATTTTCTATTTATTTATTATTTTATAAATTATATTTTAATAATTTTAAATTTTAAATAATTAATTAATCGTAATTAATCGCAATTAATCGCAATTCAAACCATCTATAAAATATGCCATATTTTTCTGTAAATTATATATATATTCTGTAAAATAAATTGTTGGAATGGAAAGATAAGACACAAGATGGATATATACATTCAACATACGGTACATAAGGACTGTATTTGTTTATTATAACAATAAATCAACAAGATGGCATTAACATTATTAACATTCTGTTAAAGCGATCTATGGATAGACAGACTTGTAGTTCTTAAAAGATAAATGTTAGTAAGTTATAGAAATTTTATATTAAAACCCCTATTAATGTTTTCGTTTTAATAAAATTTGTAAAATTTTCAATCAAAAAATAAACTAGTAGCCCGCCATTGTTGACGTCAATAATTACTTACACAATGCTCATGGGTAGTGGAGCCTATAAAATCAGTCGCACCCAAGCGCCAGCAGAGGGCGGCAAAACTCCATAAAACACAATTAACAAGTGGGAATTTCACTCTACTGTCATTTTAATGTGTCTGAGCGGGGCATGTGCGTTAATTGCGTCAAATATTTTAACATGATTAATTTAAAAAATTAATTACCGCCCGTTAACACGATAATTTTGATATATATATATAAGATGTTTTTAATTGATAAAATTCAAAATCAGTCAATTAATAAAAACTGAATGAATCGACTAAAATGAATAAATTCTGAAATATACTTGGGTTATGAGCCCCCCTAATACCATGTCGAAGTTACAATTATTTTAAATTTCACTGTATTTAACTCATTGCCGGCCATTATCAACGATAACTATCCATATCCATAGTGTATACGACATGACAAATGAAATCTTAAATAGCATTCTTATTGGAATTCAAATCATATATTGAGACTATTCAAATATAAAGACAAGTTTCTTGAGCATAAATTGGGCGGCGCCATCTTTGACATTTTCTGCTCAGAACCTCCGTCTTAGAACAACATGAAGTAAGCTGTGTGTTGACAAAGTTAAAACTGCAAAATCAAACCAGAGGAACCCACGGAATGTCCAAAACTGAATTCAGCACACATGCTACATGCTAACCCGAACTGAACAGCTCTCCCAAGTCTCTTCCTCGCCTTTCGAACACGAAAAATCACACAAAATTACCCCGACTCTTGTCACACACGGTGATTACCTTCACCGATCGGGCAGCCCCCGGCGTCGAGCAAGTTTTGGCCTGTCGTTCCCCTGCAGCCCTGGCAGGAGTGCTCATCGCCAGGGACGCAGCAGGGGAATGAACGCTGAAAATAGCGCATTCTCGGTGGACAAACCGGCCGATATCGAAGTGCATGGCTGCCTGCTGAGTATAGCGCTCTCTAGGCGGGCACGCAAAGAGGGTCAAGATCTTCAAGTTCTCATCACAATTGAGAACCGGAGATGAGAGCATGTGGCTGCCCAAGCATCAGTCGGTGATTATGGTGTGCAACAAGCCACCGGTCATCGGCCGAGGGATGCAGCCACTCCTACCTTCTCGGTGGACAGGGAGCATTGTCAGCTACAAAATGCAAGCCACGTCCTTATTAAAGTGTGTCCTTAAGTGTGTGTCCAATGGTGATTGTCGGACTTGTTGTGTCCATTCTTCGCTGTGAACAGGATCTTTTGGAAACCCAAAAAGGCTAACATCACTCTCTCTGGTGTAGCAACAAAAGCCTGCACCACATTGGGCTGGAGTTACACGAAAAATAAACAAATTAATTCGCAAAATCAGCTGAATTCACAGTCCTGCTGCATACAATGGTATGGCTGCATAATGGAGATAATCTCATTCATGGATGTCACATTCGCCTTCTTCCTCAATCCAATACTCTGGCTGGAAGTCACTCATTTTCATGGCGCGGGATTCAAAAAGATGAATAAATATATCGATCGCTTCCACACACGTCCAAGCGGTCCTTTTCATTCAGGAGCATAATACCAGATGTACTGTATTATGAAATAAACATGCTCTTTGGTGTCATATACACTTTAAACTGGCTGTGAATGCTCATGTTTCAGTGCCACAGATGGCGCTGTACGTCTAATCGATTTGATAGTCAAAATTCATTGACGGTCAATAGCAACCAATGAGTTAAATGACTGCAATTTAAGCTAAATGAATGTGAAACGTCCGTCTTTCCTTAATTCAAGTCTGTCCAGCTGTGGATCCTTAATTCAGAATCACCTTCCCCGGTGATATTGTTTAACATCTCATCATTATGCAGTTGGCGCACAGGAGCGTTTGAGGTGAACATCACCTTGTTTTGAAACAAATGAGGGAAAATAACCCAAACATTGGATGCTGCTGTACAGTTCATTCTTTCACATGTTTGCATTGCTGTCTGGTGCGGGCAAGGAATGTGGAATTTCAGAGTAGACCCTGGTATCGACTAGAAGGGGGATTTTTGTCCCTCTTATTTTTCACCAGCAATGCCAACGGTTCCATCAGCACCACAGAAACACATTTGGGCAGCTCACCCTGCAACCATGGTAACAAGAAGAATTTTACTAGTGGGCTGTAGCCAATGGTTCTGCATTTTCCACTACGCTGGGTCCAATGGGAGAGGAGCGTGCAGCCCTGCCCACTTAGAAGTAACTGTGATGGGCTAGTGCAGCGAGGATTTAGAGAGTACGAGAATAAGTAAGTGTGTGTGTGCATCAGTGAAAGACTGCGCCATAATCTGATGAGAGGATTCTCTCTATAGTAAAGCTCCATTCACTACACTACAACCATCTGACATTTAGTGTCAAGTGTATAGAACACTGATATAAACACAGGGCCGTTCCTGACCAATTTGCTACCCAAGGCAACATATTTGCTGGTGCCCCCAAAAAACAATAGCTATTTTAACCACAAATATTTAAACACTCACACTGTACTTCTTTGTACTTCACTGTTCTTCTTTTAAGGTGGCTGTAAAAGATGGCCCGGGATGTACAAAGGTGGAAGGAAAATATTTCAGAAGAGCTACTATAAAGAGCAGAAAGTCGGATGTTACAATAAATTAGTCAAATAGCTGTTGATTGTGAAACCAGCATGACATAACCATAATAACGCCTAACTTTAGCAGCCTACTTTACCTGGCTCAATCAGGTGTTCAGATCCCGCCACTAACTTTGATGGGCGAGGTTGAAAAATAAAATACATTCATAAAGCACTGCAACTACACAGGACCATCCAATAATACTGATTCAAATAATATATGATCATAAAAAATGAAATTAAATGTTTTTACATGAATGGAATAGCCATTTTAATGAATTAAGGACACAATTAATAACAAATGTTTGCATTTAAATTAGGGCTGTCAAACGATTAAAAATTTTAATCGAGTTATTTACAGCTTAAAAATTGATTAATCGTAATTAATTGCAATTAATCGCAATTCAAACCATCTATAAAATATGCTATATTTTTCTTAGGGCTGTCAAACGATTAAAATTTTTAATCGAGTTAATTACAGCTTTAAAATTAATTAATCGTAATTAATCGCAATTAATCGCAATTCAAACCATCTATAAAATATGCCATATTTTTCTGTAAATTATATATATTCTGTAAAATAAATTGTTGGAATGGAAAGATAAGACACAAGATGGATATATAAAGTGGGGAGAACAAGTATTTGATACACTGTCAATGGGAAAATCCATTGGCAGTGTATCAAATACTTGTTCTCCCCACTGTACATTCAACATACGGTACATAAGGACTGTAGTGGGCATTTCACTCTACTGTCATTTAAATCTGTCTATGCTGTCCTCACTCCGAAGCGTCTACTTTTTCCAAAGCTAGACAGCTAGTGAACGACGCCTTAATAATCAGACTTCTCCCTTTTTCATCTGATTTATTAATAAAATAGCCTCAAACCAACAACGTTAGCTTAGCACGCTATACAGGTTCACTAAACATAAACAAAACGCGTCTCATACAAAAAATAGAACATTTCGCTTACTAACATAATATGTACATTCTTTACAACAACCATACTTACGGACAAATCTTGTCCAAGGATCATATAAGCACAACATTACAACGTAGGCGTCAGCCCGAGACGTCGTGCAGCCATATTGAACTGGCAAGAAAAAAAATAAACCATGTCGCAAAGCGACCACAAGAGTTCGCTGTTAGACAGCACAAAAAGCCTGCTGTAAAACTTACCAAAAGGCAGAATACTGTCTGAGTGGGACATGTGCGTTAATTGCGTTAAATATTTTAACGTGATTAATTAAAAAAATTAATTACCGCGCGTTAACGCGATAATTTTGACAGCCCTAATTTTTCTGTAAATTATTGTTGATAAGAAACAAGACAGATATAAACATTCAACATACGGTACATAAGTACTGTATTTGTTTATCATAACAATAAATCAACAAGATGGCATTAACATTATTAACATTCTGTTAAAGCGACCCATGGATAGAAAGACTTGTAGTTCTAAAAAGAAAAATGTTAGTATAAGTAATAGAAATTTTATATTAAAACCCATATTATACTATGTATAATATATATATGTATATATATATGTATACATATATTTATATGTATACATATTATACATATTATACATATTAAAACCATATTATATTAATGTTTTCGTTTTAATAAAATTTGTAAAATTTTCAATCAAAAAATAAACTAGTAGCCCGCCATTGTTGATGTCAATAATTACTTACACAATGCTCATGGGTACTGAAGCCTATAAAATCAGTCGCACCCAAGCGCCAGCAGAGGGTGGCAAAACTCTATAAAACACAACAAGTGAGCGTTTCACTGTACAGTCATTTAAATCTGTCTGAGCGGGGCATCTGCGTTAATTGCGTCAAATATTTTTACGTGATTAATTTTAAAAAATAATTAACGCCCGTTAACGCGATAATTTTGACATCCCTAATTTAAATCCTTTTAGCCCTCCATACCACAGAACTATGAAATTATTATTTACATATTAGATAGTGTATTTATTTAATTAACCTTGGCACTTTTAGGCAATTATTTGAATAGCACAATTTAACACAATGAAAAAGTGCTTCATATCACATGAAAATCAGCAAACCACAATTTTACACCTCCATACACTTTGTCCAACTTTCTCTAAAATGGGAGAGAGAGTAAATTTGACTCTAATCCACAGTTGACTGTGAACAAATATTTCTAAAACAACAAGCCTGATACATGATACTACAGTATAATTTAGCTTTAGCAGCATGTCATCTAAACTCTTTGTAAATAACCGCTAGCTTGGAATTGCGCTGAGTATACGTGTTTATGCAATTAAAAAAAAGTTTCCATGACAACAAACTCCGTCTTTTTCACATTTGTGTTCCTCTCCTCTCTAAAATGCGACCCGGAGGGCTTTTGTCTTTTAATGACCTTGTCACCATAATGTCGCTCAATTGCGGATGCTTAAAGTGCCTGTGACAGCAATAAATAATCTTAAATAGCACTATTAAGTGAATTAGAATCATATCTTTAGACGATCAGACTATATACAACAATTTGACAAAGCGCAGCTGACGAGAAATTAGTCTTTTAATCTGCCGTATAGCCCCACCTGTCATTATAGCGCTCTAGCGTACCCAGCTGGAGGATGACGTCGGCAGGATTCACAATTTCAGCTGATTTTGAATTCAGTTCATTGAGGGGGACGATTCAGAACGAGGAAAATTGCGACAGAGAGCAGCAAAATGTCATTGTTTCAATCTCTCTACTTCAATATTTTTACAGGATATTCTTTTTATCGAAGTAGTTTCCCCAATTGCTAAATAAATGGTATGGTCATGACAAATAACAGTCTTGTGCTAAATGGAATATGAAATATTAAAAATGCATTTATTCAGTACGACAGGGCAAAATTACTGCATAATGGTCAAAACTGTCGACTTCTTGCACCTCCTGAACGGTATTTTATGCCACAGGAGTTAGTCAGGCTTTTGTCATTTCTCTGCCCCGACTTCAGAGACAGAGGAAAGAGTGTAAACAAAGCAGGAGGCGTGAAAGCGAGCTGACATGCTAACCTGAACCAAGCGGCACTTCCAAATTTTTTCTGTGGCGGGCAGGCAGTGCTCGTCGCCAGGGAGAGAAGCCGAAAATGACAAATAACACAAAGTACCCCAACTCATGTAACACACAGCAGCGGGGTTGATTGTCTCCGCCGATCGTTCAGCCCATGGCGGTGGGCAGGGAGTGCTCATTGCTGGGGAGAGAAGGGGAAACGCCGAAAATGACAAATCACACAAACGTTCCCCAACTCATGTCACACATGGCGGCGGGATTGATTGTCTTCACCGATCGGCCAGCCCACGACAGCGGGCAGGCAATGCTCGTCACCGGGGATGGAAGGGGATACGCCGAAAATGTAAACAAAACAGGAGTACTATTATCACCCACAAAATACAAGCCACCTCCTTATAAAAACGTTTGCCATGATCGCAGTATTTGACATAATATAAAACACGAAGCTTACTCACTTAGTCATGAGTCCAATGGTCTCTTGATTGTCGGACTTGTTTTGCCCATCGTGGTGAACAAGAATCTTTTGGAAACCCAAAAAGCCTCACACCACCCTCCTCGTGCAGCAACAAAAGCCTGCAGCACATTGAGCTGGCATGATGCGAAAAATAAATAAATTAATCCGCAAAATCAGTTGAATCCACAGTCCATCTGCATGCTCTAAAGCAATGGCTGTGTTGTGAGTTGCTGACCCGGGTGACGTCACATTCGCATTCTTCCTCAACCCGAGACTGGAGCCAGAAGTCACTCATTTTCATGGCGCCAGATTAAAAAAGTTGAATAAATAAAACAATCGCTTCCACACACATCCAAGCGGTCCATTTCATTCAGGGACATAAAATACCGCTAGAAATATGAAATAAACATGTTTTTTTGCTGTCATAGGTGCTTTAAAATAACAGCTTCAGGTAGCTCGCCGGTCTGTGGGCGAGTGAGTGAGTTTAGAGACTGTGGTGAAATTACTGCATCACAGGAAACAGTGAAACGGGCAGAAGGCGCATTATAAAAATGATTTAAAGACTTATGACTAGGGTTGTTCCGATCATGCTTTTTTTGCTCCCGATCCGATCCCGATCGTTGTAGTTTGAGTATCTGCCGATCACGATATTTCCCGATCCGATTGCTTTTTTTTTTGTGCTCCCGATTCAATTCCAATCATTCCCGATAAATTTTCCCGATCATATACATTTTGGCAATGCATTAAGAAAAAAATGAATAAAACTCGGACAATATATACATTCAACATACTGTACATAAGTACTGTATTTGTTTATTATGACAATAAATCTTCAAGATGGCATTCACAGTGCCTTGCAAAAGTATTTGGCCCCCTTGAACCTTACAACCTTTCGCCACATTTCAGGCTTCAAACATAAAGACATAAAATTTTAATTTTTTGTCAAGAATCAACAACAAGTGGGACACAATCGTGAAGTGGAACAAAATTTATTGGATAATTTAAACCTTTTTAAGAAATAAAAAACTGTAAAGTGGGGCGTGCAATATTATTCGGCCCCCTTGCGTTAATACTTTGTAGCGCCACCTTTTGCTCCAATTACAGCTGCAAGTCACTTGGGGTATGTTTCTATCAGTTTTGCACATCGAGAAACTGACATTCTTGCCCATTCTTCCTTGCAAAACAGCTCGAGCTCAGTGAGGTTGGATGGAGAGTGTTTGTGAACAGCAGTCTTCAGCTCTTTCCACAGATTCTCGATTGGATTCAGGTCTGGGCTTTGACTTGGCCATTCTAACACCTGGATACGTTTATTTTTGAACCATTCCATTGTAGATTTGGCTTTATGTTTTGGATCATTGTCCTGTTGGAAGATACATATCCGTCCCAGTCTCAGTTCTTGTGCAGATACCAACAGGTTTTCTTCCAGAATGTTCCTGTATTTGGCTGCATCCATCTTCCCGTCAATTTTAACCATCTTCCCTGTCCCTGCTGAAGAAAAGCAGGCCCAAACCATGATGCTGCAACCACCATGTTTGACGGTGGGGATGGTGTGTTCAGGGTGATGAGCTGTGTTGCTTTTACGCCAAACATATCGTTTTGCATTGTGGCCAAAAAGTTCAATTTTGGTTTCATCTGACCAGAGCACCTTCTTCCACATGTTTGGTGTGTCTCCCAGGTGGCTTGTGGCAAACTTTAAACGAGACTTTTTATGGATATCTTTGAGAAATGGCTTTCTTCTTGCCACTCTTCCATAGAGGCCAGATTTGTGCAGTGTACGACTGATTGTTGTCCTATGGACAGACTCTCCCACCTCAGCTGTAGATCTCTGCAGTTCATCCAGAGTGATCATGGGCCTCTTGGCTGCATCTCTGATCAGTTTTCTCCTTGTTTGAGAAGAAAGTTTGGAAGGACGGCCGGGTCTTGGTAGATTTGCAGTGGACTGATGCTCCTTCCATTTCAATATGATGGCTTGCACAGTGCTCCTTGAGATGTTTAAAGCTTGGGAAATCTTTTTGTATCCAAATCCGGCTTTAAACTTCTCCACAACAGTATCTCGGACCTGCCTGGTGTGCTCCTTGGTTTTCATAATGCTCTCTGCACTTTAAACAGAACCCTGAGACTATCACAGAGCAGGTGCGTTTATACAGAGACTTGATTACACACAGGTGGATTCTATTTATCATCATCGGTCATTTAGGACAACATTGGATCATTCAGAGATCCTCACTGAACTTCTGGTGTGAGTTTGCTGCACTGAAAGTAAAGGGGCCGAATAATATTGCACGCCCCACTTTTGTTTTTTATTTGTTAAAAAAGTTTAAATTATCCAATAAATGTTGTTCCACTTCACGATTGTGTCCTACTTGTTGTTGATTCTTGACAAAAAAATTAAATTTCATATCTTTATGTTTGAAGCCTGAAATGTGGCGAAAGATTGCAAGATTCAAGGGGGCCGAATACTTTTGCAAGGCACTGTAAGTATCCTTGAGCAAGACACTGAACCCCACGTTGTTGTGTCACCAGCAGGTAGATGAGGATATAGTGTCAAAGTGCTTTGAGTGCCTGAAAGGTGCTGTACAAGTGTACCGTAATTTCTGGACTATAAGGCGCACCTGACTTTTAGCTGCCAGCTACCAAATTTGACATGAAAACGGCATTTGTTCATAGATAAGCCGCACTGGACTATAAGCCGCAGTTGTCCTCATTGTATAATGGGATATTTACACCAAAAGATATTAACTGGTAACACTTCATTTGACAATGGCACCATAAGACTGTCATGAGACCAAATTAACCACCATTAAGGTTTGAACCAATTGGCTGTAAAGCCTTATTGTCACTAAAAGCTTCATTTGGCCATCACTGCTTCCTTGGGGTAGACAATCAACCTCTGCTGCCACCTGCTCTCAACACTGTTGTCTTCCAACATTCCTCCTAGCATGCATGACGGCGCTACAGATGTAAATAACAGTCATGTTTTGTGCTAATTATTTCTTCAGTTACTGTTCCAGTTGTTTCATTAATTGCTAGTTATGGTATTTGGTAACATTTTCTTGGATAGTGGTGCCATAATACTGTCATAAGACAGTCATAATTATTACATGACACTGTCATAAGCATTAATGGATGCTTATAATAGATGGCGGTTAGTGTCATCCAGCAAATTATCTCACTTTTGAATGGACGTAAAAGATCTGAGCTGGACATAAATGGATTTAGTGACATAATATGCCACATGACACATATTGACATCTGTCATAAGCATTCAGTAATGCCCATGATAGTGTCATGTCATAATTATGATGTTCTTATGACAGCCTTATGATGCCGCTGTCAAATAAAGTGTTACCTACTAACCCAAATAAATCAGCAAATAAGCCACACTGGACTATAAACCGCAGGATTCAAAATGAGGGAAAAAAGTAGCGGCTTATAGTCTGAAAATAACTCAATTTTTAATGAAGAGAATTTCTCTTCTCGAATATTGCTCAAATCTGGTTTTCTCAAATCAATCTTCTTTGTCTCAATGATGTCTTTGCTCATTTTGACTCATCACTTGCTCCCAAGGGTACCCTTAGGAGCACAAACTCAGAAAAAAGTAAGCAGAGAATGAGATAAATTTTAAATGATCAAATTTGTCTCATGAGACAGGATTAAGCAACAGATGAGTAGCAAATTTTTGCTATAGGTGGTATAATTATTTGGAATACTGGCTATCATCAAATATTATTTGAACATTTTTCTTGACACGCTTTTGGACGCATCGACGCCTCTTGCATTTGCCTAGCTAGCCGCATGGGTCTGACAGTACAAAGCTGATAAAAAACAACATACACCATGATAAACTGTCAATAAAGTCATTTATTATTTCACACAATGGATAACATGAACAACTTCAACTGTTCTTCTTAAGTGCTCAATGCAGCCAGCCAACAGAAGAATAGCAAAAGAACGAACTTTTCTTTCTCAGGATAAAAGTTTAACAAAACAAAAATACCTACAGGATCATGAAAGATAAACATGACCAAAAGCATGCCGGCAGACATGGATATACATATATATTGCATGTATATATGTGCTTAAAGACATATATCTGTATGCTAGCAAATGCAAATACAAAATATATGTGTAGATTTACACATACATACGGTGAAGAATATATGCATATGCATGCGCATCTAGTATTTACTCTATATGTCAAATATTTGCAGGTTTTGTTTTTTAATATTCATACAATGTACAAAAATGCTTCATGAATTAAAAAATCCATTACAAAAAGAAAAAATATCAAACAATGTACAAGTGTTGCTCCAAATTCAACTTTCGGCTGGTCTAAAATACTTATGCATACAATCGAGTTGAGCATGCGAAAAAAAGGAAAGCCACTCTAGTAAAAAGGTTCACTATGTATACAAACAAAATATGCCCTCACTTTGTGCTCTAAAGAAGTACATTTATTGGTTTTTGCAGTGATTCATCTGCTCTTTTTCTAATATCGGCTTACAAATGTGACTTACACCTGCAAGGATGACTACCTATGTAGCTGTCTCACAGAATGATCAAAATTGAATGGGAAATTAATGCAGGTCCAATCAGGACTGGGCGCAAAAATGCAAAAAATCAGAACCACCGTTCAACGTTCAATACTGTGAAACTAAGTCATAATCAAAACCCATGGGCGGTCTATGTGAAAGCTCAGGTTTAGGACAATACTTGTCAGTGTTAGAAGGCACCGGAGCATTGGCTGGTAGCAGATAACAGACAAGACGGACAACATCGAGGATGTTCAACTCTACAAGCGATACATTGCTGCCATTGAACAGTGCACAATAACACAATTCACGCAGAGCAAGGTGAAACGCAGCGGCTAGGATAAGTGTATTTTTGGAGGTTCTGTGTGTGGGGGCGGTGCCCAAGAGCTACCCAAACAAAAACAAATGTCTTTGTACTACTGCACTGCTCTATTGGCTTACGGGCCGAATAGTTTTTCAGCAGCTAAGTCCTATTTACCGTCGAACACTGTGGCGTTTTGATCTTTCCTTCAACACTGTGATAAGGATTATTAAAAGTATCTGAACCTTTTGGAATTTCTCACATTTCTGCTTAAAATCACCATCAAATGTAATCTGATCTTTGTCAAAATCACACAGATGTAAAAACAGTGTCTGCTTTAACTAAAACCACCCAAACATTTCTAGGTTTTCATATTTTAATGAGGATATCATGCAAACAACGACAGAAGGGGGAAAAATAAGTAAGTGAACCCTCTGCCTAAAGAGACTTAAAGAGCAACTGAAACCATTTTTTACCAAACAATTTAAGTCAGGTGGGTGCCCAATCACTGATGAGCAGTGTTGGGCATGTTACTTTAAAAAAGTAATTAGTTACATTACTCACTACTTCTTCCAAAAAGTAACTGAGTTAGTAACTGAATTACTCTATATTAAAAGTAACTAGTTACCAGGGAAAGTAACTATTTCCGTTACTTTAAAAAGAACTTGTTGTATGTCAAAGAATTTGAAATTTTCTGAGCAGTATTCGAGTCAGTGGAATACAGAAGAACAGACAGGTAGTTAACTTGTTAGGTTCTTCAGCAGATTTGAATTGCTTACCACAGATGTCGACAAAAGCTTTGCCCCGGGACATAAATTACACATCACATGCAGGTTCTTTCCTTTAATTTCGACAAACTTGAAATTGTGTCTATATCTCCGCCTCTTAAAGGACAATTTTTCTTCTGAATGCTCTGCCATCCCGACCCTGTGCATCTGTTTTGCGCGTGTGTGTTTGCCGCACGCGCTGTTCCGGTTTGCTTGTGAAATCACCGGCTCTGATTGGCTTACCACGACACATGACTCTAACCCTCAGCCAATCAGAATCACTTCCATCGCATCACTCGAGGGGGTGCATTCAGGTAGGCTCGTTTCCCGACAAGCGTCTGCCGACCTCAAGATGGAAGCAGAATTATTGCTGGCTGACAGTGGGAGATGGGAACGAGGCTAGCATCAGGTGTAGCAAATACAGAAACGTTACCAAACTTTGGAAAGCATTGTCTAATTGAATGAGCAGGGACAAACAGCTTGGAGTCAGAAGTACGTGTGCTATTCTCGAACCTGAACGCACCCCAAGTCTTGGATGACAAATCAACCGAGCAGAGAGTCGACTCGACACGGCTGGTAGTTTCTTCAATTTATTCAGAGTAAGTAACGCACCACTTTTGACCGTCAGTAACGGTAACGGCGTTGTAACGGCGGAAAAAGTAATTAGTTAGATTACCCCGTGACTGAAAAAATAACGCCGTTACGTAACAGCGTTATTTATAACGGCGTTACTCCCAACACTGCTGATGAGTGGTTTAAAGCTGCCCTGCCCACTATAAAAAACACAACTGGTAAGAATTTTCTTGATGAGAAGCATTCTCTGATTTACATTACGGCTCGGTCAAAAGAGCTGTCTGAAGACCTGCGATCAAGGATTGTTGATTTGTATAAGGCTGGGAAAGGATACAAGACCATCTCTAAAAGTCTGGATGTTCATCAATCGGCAGTCAGAGAAGTTGTCTACAAATGGACAGAGTTTGGCACTGTTGCTTCTCTTCGCCAAGAGTTCAGCGCAGATTCTTCAAAACAAAAGATCCTGATCAACTATCAGGATGTTTTGCAGGAAAAACTGAGGCAGTCTGTCAGACACTTTAAGCTAAAAAGAGGATGGATGCTGCAACAAGACAATGATCCAAAACACAGAAGTAAATCAACTTCACAATGGCTTCAGAAGAACAAAATACACGTTCTTGAGTGGCCAAGTCAAAGTCCAGATTTAAACCCCATTGACATGCTGTGGCATGACCTAAAGATAGCGATTCATGCCAGACATCCCACGAATCTGACTGAACAACAGCAGTTTTGTAGAGAAGAATGGGCCAAGAGTAGTCCTGATCGATGTGCCAGACTGATCAGCAGCTACAGGAAGCGTCTTGTTGACGTTATTGCTGACAAAGCGGGGGCCACAAAACATTAAATGCGGTGGTTCACTTACTCATTTTTCCCTTCTGTGATTGTTTGCATACTATCCTCATTAAAATATCAAAACCTATAAATGTTTGCGGGGTTTTAGTCAAAGCAGAGTTTTTTCATCTGTGTGATTTTGACAAAGATCAGATCACATTTGATAGTGATTTTATGCAGAAATGAGAAAAATTCCAAAGGACTCAAATACTTTTTCATACCCCTGTATAGTAGCATCTCCACCAAAATCAGTTAGAATTTAAATAGTATCTCATAATAGTTGATCAATTGTTTCTAAAGCAACTTGACTCTAAAGTTGCTTAAAATTCATGAAAAAAGGATATGGAAGTTTCACGCCGAGTCAAGGCCATACTTGTAAATTACAGTAGCTTTACCTTTTTTAAATTATAGTGTTTGTTACAAAATATTAACGCTGTTAGTCATCATTTTATTTAGTACACTTGGTTCTCATTGTACACAAAGAGATACTTTGTATACTCTCTTTGTATAAAATACTTAACCGTAATTTTCAGACTATATGCCGCTACTTTTTTCCTCTTATTTTGAATCCTGCAGCTTATTGTCCAGTGCTGCTCATTTTTTCATTTATTTTGGTTAATAGCTAACACTATTTAACAGCGGCATCATTATGACATTATGAAAGGCATTTATGAATGCTTACGACAGATGTCATGAAGTGTCATCCGGCAAATTATGTCACTAACTCCATTTATGACCAGCTCAGATCTTTTACAGCCATTCAAAACTGAGATAATTTGCCGGATGACACAAAATGACATCTGTCATAAGCATTCATTAATGCTCTGAGCAGTGTCATTTCATAATTATCATGGTCTTATGACATTTTTATGTCAAATAAAGTGTTAGCAAATACCATAAGTTGTAATTAATGAAACAACTAGAACAGTAACTGAAGAAATATTAAGCACAGAACATAAATTTTGATTGTTATTTACATCTGTAGCAATGCATTGCATGCTAGGAGGCATGGATGGGAGGAAATTACGGTACCTTATTACCGTAATTTCGTACTATAATGCACAGTTGAGTATAAGCCGCCACCCACCAAATTTGTTCATAGATAAGCCGCACTGGACTACAAACCGCAGCTGTTCTCACTGTATTGGATATTTACACCAAAAGATATGAACTGGTAACACTTTGGAAGTAATTTAATGTTGTGAATCAACTGTTGAAGTTGTTGAAATTGCTCCCGTTGTTCCATTATTTCCCATCTGTCAACTTTTGACATGTGAAAGCTTTAAAACTTTCATCATTTAAAGATAGATTCAAGTCAGGATTTTGTAGATTTAGGAGTATTTTAGATAAAAAGTTAATTTGGTTCACTAGAAAGGTTCGCTACAACAGAGCCTTCCTGAGAAGTCTACTGCTTTAAGATGGTGGCTGTTTACTAACGCTGGTGAGTCTGTCATATCGCATCTAGTTCTATATAGATGTGATATCTACCGTAGCATTATGTGGGCGTAGTTTGTAGCAGTTGAGTGTTGTTTGTAGCGGCTTTCGGCCGCAGTCGGGTATTATTACCCTTGGGGGAGACAGTCAACCTCTGGTGCCACCTGCTGTCAACACTGTTGTCGTCCAACATACCTCCTATCATGCATTGCAGTGCGACAGATGTAAATATCAAAATTCATGTTCTGGGCAAATTATTTCTTCAGTTTCTCATCCAGTTGTTTTATTAATCGCTAGCTCTTGTATTCTGTAAAACTTTATTTGACAGTAGCGTCATAAAACTGTTATAAGACAATCGTAGGGTTAGGGTTTATAGATAAGCTGCAGCTCTCCTCACTGTATTATTGGATATTTACACCAAAAGATGTTAACTGGTAAAACTTTATTTGACAGCTGCATCATAAGACTGTCTAAGACTAAATGAACCACCATGAAGCTTTGAACCAATTGGCTGCAAAGCTTCATTACTTCATGAAGCGTCATTTTTTTCCATCACTGCTCACTTGGGGGAGACAGTCAACCTCTGCTGCCATCTGCTGTCAACACTCTTGTCATCCAACATGCCTCCTAGTATGCATTGCAGCGGTTCAGATGTAAATAAGAATCAAAATTCATGTTCTGTGCTAATTATTTCTTCACTTACTGTTCCAGTTGTTTCATTAATTGCTAGCATTGGTATTTGGTAACGGTTTATTTGACAGTGGAACCATAAAACTATCACAAGATCATCATGATTATGACATGATTATGTTAATGCCATGAGCATTAACAAATGCTTATGACAAGAGATGTCCGATCACGTCATTTTCAAAGTATCGGAATCGGCAAAAAAATATCAGCCATGCCTTTTTTTAATATATATATATATATTTTTTTTAATTAAATCGTTTTCTAATTGTATTTAACGTTACAGACATAATATGTTTCACTCTTCCAGAGTCTTTAGTTTAGGCTTAAGGTAGGGTATCAAATTTATCCTAATAACAAACATGTATCACGTTATTTAACGCAATTAATGCATGCGCTGCACGACCCACTCATGCATTGTCGCGCTCAATGTGTAATAGCGCCGTTTTACCTATATAGAGAGATAAAAGGCAACGTAAAATGAGTAAAGTGAATTTTGGCAGCCTTTGGAGCCTTTTTTTAATTGGCTAAAACCTTACAATCCACTCCCTACGATTAGAAATATCATGGGAAGCAATGTGGTGAAGCAAGGTAGGAATTGATCTTTATCTTAACACCTTATGTTATTCGCCAACGCAGAGAAGATATATCAATTGGTAGCACTACGCACAGTCATGGTTCCACTTCCCATCATGCATTTGGGCATGACTACAGTATCATTTACTGAAAGCCCAACAAATACACTAGAAGGCAATATTTAGTCACAATATACAAAGTCATTTCTAGTCTTTCTATCCGTGGATCCCTCTCACAGAAAGAATGTTAATAACGTAAATGCCATCTTGAGGATTTATTGTCATAAAAACAAATACAGTACTTATGTACTGTATGTTGAATGTATATATTTGTCCGAATTTTATTCATTTTTTTCTTAATGCATTGCCAAAATGTATATGATCGGGAAAAATTATCGGGAATGATTGGAATTGAATCGGGAGCAAAAAAAAAAGCAATCGGATCGGGAAATATCAGGATCGGCGGATACCCAAACTAAAACAATCGGGAGCGAAAAAACATGATCGGAACAACCCTACTTATGACAGATGTCATTTTGTCTCATCCGGCAATTCATCTCTTTTGAGTAGATGTAGAAGATCCGAGCAGGATATAAATGGACTTAGAGACATGATTTGCCTGATGATACTTAATGACATCTGTCATAAGCATTCATTAATGCCCATGATAGTGTCATGTCACAATTATGACACCACTGTCAAATAAAGTGTTACCGATTAACTCAAATAAATCAATAAATAATATGCACTGGACTGTAAGCTGCAGGTTTTCGAAATGAGGGGAAAAAGTAGCGGCTTATAGTCTGAAAATTACGATATTGTTTTTTTAAAATGTCTGATTTTGTCATCTCTGTGGAGCTGCTAACAACAGGGTTATACAAATTATAATTTGACTCTGGGTGACTTAAATGACCAAAGAATATTTTGGCAGGTAGTCAGTCTCTCTTTGCTGTTTAAATCAAAAGGTTTTAGAGGTTCTATATAGCCTATAAACCAATTTAAACTCCAAGTTGAACTACGAAAATAAGCTGAGAAATGATACAAAACACAATATTTGGGACAACGTATGGGAAACACGATCTTTAGCATCCCCACTTTGATTTCACAATTTGAGTCATCTTGCAGTTTATATGGCCAGGAAACATGCGTGATACTATATATTCTCTCTGTTCTTCCACAATCCTCCCATATGTTGTGTTGAAAAAAATGTAAATTGCTGTTAGAGTTTAGTTTGCAGATTAAATGTCTTTTTCTATAAGAGAACAACAGAAATCATAAGGCACGAGTTGAGCTGCTGCAACTGAGAATCCCACCCTGTCCAAAAAAAAAAAAAAAAAAATCGCCTGAAATAGAACACGGAATAATATTTCTTGATATACAGAATAAACACTAGTGAAGAGATTGATAAAAGGACAAATTACACATTGACATTAAAACAATCCCGGCTACATTCTAGAGTGCACAAAGGGGTGATTTACATTGGTTATCAACATGAGAAAGACGCTGATTTAATTGGTAAATAATACATCCTCGCAATTAATACTGAGACTTTGGTTTTAAAAATACTGGATTTTTGATTTTCTGTCCCAAAAATATTTGCTTTTTTAAATGAAAGAAGTATAAACAGTGGGGTAAGCCTTTAAGAACACATATTGGAGTGAGCCCTCTCTATTCAATTCAATTGGGTTTGACGCTTTTGGCTGCGTAGCCTGCATATACAAATTGATTAAAAGTAATGCATGCTCTCTGGAATGGCTATCCACACCATCCGAGGCCAAAAACTATAAGGCTGGAACAAGCATTTAAGTGCTGCATTTGATTGATGCAAGTGTACAGCTTCTTTTTTTTCCTTTTTTGTTTTTTTTCTTCTATAGTGCATTAAACCAACTTTTCAGGTTTACAACAACAAAAAACACAAACACGGCTGATATTCCCACTGTATACAATGACCCCCCTCCCAAGATATAAACACAAGTATGCGTTTATGACTGAATACATGTGGTTTCTATCTGAAAACAAACGTGTCTTGCGTCGCATCCATGTCTGTTTTTGGTTATAGAAACAATATGCAACGTTCATTGTGTATAGTACAACAATTAATATGAATATACTGGTTTTCAGTATGTGTTTTTGAGCTGGTTTACTGTTGTACAAGGCAAGCGAGAGTGGAAGTTGTGTCTATGTACAGTTTAAGACAATACAATATCGTCCACTGTATTGCCTTTAAAGCGGAAGTTCAGAATTTTTGAAATTCGGCTAAATCTTCGAGTTGGTGGAGTTGATATAAACAAATTCTGCCCAGTTTGTAAGTTATTTGTTTGTTTCAGGGCTGCGGAGTGGCTAAGCTAGCGCCAGTCAATGGTCCTAGCATGCCAACAAAAAAACGATACCTGTCAAGTTGTACTGTTTCGGCGTAATTTGTACAAGTGAGCACTGATTTTTAAATGTGTACGCCGTACGTTCAAAATCTGTACGTTTTTTCTCTCTCCGTTTGCATTTTGTCACCGTTTCGGCAACGAGACAATGTGCGTTACAATGCGTTACTATATTGGTTGAATGACGCGTGAAAAGTCAGAGACACTGGGAGAGAAGAGTGCTGTGACGCTCTAGGAAACGCGATGCTAGGCTAGGTGGCTCCAATATTTCCTGACTGTAGCCTACAGCCTACAATCTACGCCTAGATATCAAATGCTTATAGAACTACTATGACAGACGGCGGCGTTAATAAACAGCTGCCATTTTGAAGCAGTTGACTTCTCAGACAGGCTCTGTTGTAGTGAACCTTCCAAGCGAACTTAAGCAACTTTTTATCTAAAATACTCCTAAATCGGCAAAATCTTGACTTGAATCTATCTTTAAATGATGAACCAGTTTTAAAACTTTAAAACTAATGCAAAAACGGTAGCCATTTTAACAACTTTAACAGTTTATTCACTAAATTGAGTTGAGTGAACTAATTTGATTCATAAAATGATTTCCAAACATAGCAAAGGTTAATGTTTTTTTTTTTTTTTTTTTTTTGTAAAAAACAAAACAAAACATGAAAGGTAACACCAGTTACTTTGCCAAGTAACTAATTACTCTTACCTTCAGGTAACTTAGTTACTAACTACCTACTTTTTGGGAGAAGTAATTTGTAACCAATTAATTACTTTTTAAAAGTAAGATTAACAACACTGGTCATAAAGATAAAGTCTGCAGAATGAAAAGTGACGAAAGTGGAGAATTCCTTCTGCCAATTTGTCACCGAACACAATTTGCCAGCAACTATTGCTGATCACTTCTCAGAATTAGCAAAAGAAATGTTCCCTGACTCAAAGATTGCATCGGTAAGTTAATTTTATCAATTGACCTATTTAATTTATAATTGGACACACGAACGAACTACCTTCAAGTCAAACTAAATTGCGAGCTGAAGTGCCATGAAGTGCAGCCATCAAGACAGGATAGAAATTGCCAAAAGTGCTACATACAATTATAACAAAAGTCACTGTTAAATTTTGTAATCATGATGTAGCTGAAGTTATTGATTGTTCTTTGATTGCACCAGGTTATATGTTACAATATTATCAATAAATTCATATTATTTTAAAAATTGAGTTTTATTTTTGTTTCATATTGCACGCTAGATAGAACGTTGAAAGATTAGTCACCAATTTGTAAGGGAAAACGTCACTATTTGTAAGATTGCCAACGGCCTCGGGTTGACAGGTATGGATACAGATACACGAACAGATCCAAAATAGTAAAATAAATTCAAAATCCAGATTATTGCTCCAAAACACTGATGCAGCTAAAACAATGTCACACCAAACTGCCGTAATTTAATTTATTCTGCAGGACCATAGACTTCACCATCAGTTGACAAGACAGCTCCTACAGACATCGTGCCACGCTTTCCCGGCCGGGCCAGCATCATGCAGCTTTCACTGCTATAAACTCAAACACACGCTGCGCTCAAACGCTGGATTTAAGTGGAAAAGGATGATTTTACTGCATACAAGCAGACAGGAGTGTCTCAAGAATGATTTGGTTGAGGATTCAAGGTAATCATTATATAAAATAGTACCATGCGTGCACTTTGAAACGTGAAAAAACTGAACGTATTAGTGTAATTTTAGCTTGAAATATTTACGTGAAATGAGTGATAACTTTATTTTCGATGTACATTGTTGAAAACGGCCAACAATTGCATCTCAGATGTGACTAGAAGAAAAAAATTCAGTTTTCACCCCCAAAACTTCCAGATCTTATTAAAAAGAATATCATTTCTTACCTAAAAATGTCATTGCCCTGATAACACACATCACTTAAAAATTAGGTGTTTTCCCCATGTGCTTCAATTGAATTTCCATTTGTGTCAAGCTATTTATAACTTCTACCGTATTTTTCGGACTATAAGTCGCACCCGAGTATAAGTCGCACCAGCCATAAAATGCCCAACGAAGAGGAAAAAAACATATATAAGTCGCACTTTTGGGTTGGGGGAAATTTACTTGATAAAATCCAACACATAGAACAGATATGTCATCTTAAAAGGCAATTTAAAATAAAAATACAATAGAGAACAACATGCTGAATAAGTGTACAGTATGATAATGTTACATAATGCATGAACAACGAAATACGAACGTGGCCGTTATGTCAACGTAACATAGCTATTAAGAGTTATTCAGATAACTATAGCATAAACAACATGCTAACAAGTTTACCAAACCAACAGTGTCACTCCAAAACACCAAAATAACATGTGAAATGATATAATAATGTGTTAATAATTTTACACATAAGTCGCTCCAGAGTACAAGTCGCACCCGCACCTAAACTATGGAAAAAAAACTGCGACTTATGTCCGAAAAATACGGTAATTGCATTTTTAATGGTGTATTTATTTTATTAATTATTATTTTTGGCACTTTTAGGCAAGTCCAATTTATTTGAATAGCACAATTTAACACAATGTGAAAGTGTTTCTAAGTCGCACCCCCAGCCAAACTATGAAAAAAACTGTGACTTATAGTCCCAAAAATACGGTAGTTTTAAGTTAGTCTAAATTGTAAGTCCTGATAGGATTTTGAGTTTTTGCAGTGCTCAAAATAAATGTAAGATACCTGCTGTATTGGAGCAAATTAGGCACCAGTGCTACATGGTGTTTTATCCAGCAATGACTACTGAGCTAAAATTGATAGTTAGCTTTATTATGTTTTTATTTTACACCCTCATCACTCAACAGCGCTGAGTTTTTACAGATTAAATAAAGCCTTTATGTAAGACACATTAGCCACACATCGATAGTGCTGATAATTAATAGAAACATAGCCCTCCGCAGGGCTAACGTTACGTTAGCAGTGTACAGTAATGTTAATCTTATTAGCGCTGAGAAGTCTACTGCTTTAAGATGGCGGCTGTTTACTAACAGCGGTGAGTCCGTCATTTCGCATCTAATTTTATATAAATGTGCTAACGCTGCCGAGTCTGTCATTTCGCATCTAGTTCCATATACATGTGATATTTATGAGACGTATTAGACGCTACCACCGTAGCATCATGCGGGAGTAGTTTGTAGCAACGTTGGCATAGTTTATAGCGGCTGTCGGCTGCAGTCAGGTATTATTGCTTCTTCTAAGCACGTGAAGTCAGCGCGTTGTCCCGCATTAAAAGCAGTCCGGGCAAAACGTGATGCTTAGAGCGGGCAAAACTAAAATTAAAATTACTCTGATCAATTTTCAAACTCGAGTTCTTTGAGTATTCATTTCAGCTCTAGTGCATATGTTTTTTTTTATTGGCATGCTAAGTCAGCCCCATTGACTCGCACTAGCTTAGCCACTCCTGAACCCTGAAACTAACAATTAACTAAAAAACTACACGGAATTTGTTGAAATCAACTCCACCAAATAATTAAAACTTAACTTAGATTAAGCCTGATGTCAAAAATCCTCAACGTCCCCTTTAAATCAGCGCCCTGGATAGGACCTATTCTGTATTGTTGATGAACCTCACCACTGGCAGAAGGTGCACGGCTGGACCAGAAAAATCCCTACTAAGAAGGTAAGGTAACACAGACGAAACATAGAGTAAGAGTGGGAGAATTATAAGGGTAAGGTAATTACTGCTGTATTCTCTTTGACAGGCTCTTTCAGAAAGGCAGAAAATATGCTGAGCTGCACAGTTTTATATGAATCATAACCCCCCACCCTCCCTCCCCTTGCTGGTAAATACATGGCTTACGCCACATTCTGGTACAGTATGACGAAGTACCATACACATCACTGTATCAAATACATAAAGAATCACATATGCTACTCTATGTCATTAGTACCACGCAATTATATAGCATCAGATTCAGTCTCAAATGAAACCAGGTAGTGCCTTATTAAATGCAGGAATCCTTCAAATGTTCAAACTGAGGGCTGGCACCAGAAGTGTTCTGACCTGCGTTGTTTGCCTGAATCAAAGTGCAACAAGCAGTCACCGAATTAAGGGCACTGGATATGATAAGTTTGAAACATCGCTGGCTCCTATTCATTTACAAAGTCTATTGATTAGAGGGCGCCCATAAATTGTCCCTGCCGTTGCCCTTGCCCCTGCGTTTGCCTCCTTTGCCAGGCGGAGGAACGCACCGGGCTTTGTGAACCACCTTCTCGATGGTTGCCGAGATGGAATCGTGATTGGAAAAATCCAGAGACTGTGAGGTCAAAGTGGGCCTAAGGCTCTGTCTACCTGGCGTTTCATCACACCTCTCCAGAACAGGCATCCCCTGGGTCCGTACATCAGCTCTTTTACTGACCGACATGTCCGACCCGTGACAGTCTGCCCGGTTCTCCGCGGTCTTGTTGGCCAGAACGGATTCCCCGGCCGGGGGTTGTTTTCGTGGCCGCCCGGGTCGTCTCTTGATAATGTTGTTTCCCGTTTTGGCTTGTCGCTGCAGGCGCTTGGCACGGAGGATCTTCTGCACATGTTCAAAGTTCAAAGAATGCATCCTCCTCACCTCCTTCTGGATCTGTTCCACTTCTCGGCGCTTATAGCGACGCTTACCGGGAACACCTGCAGAAGTGAAAACAAGTATGGTGAACAAATACAATGAGGAAAATAAGTATCTGAACACTGTACGTTAGAGGAGTTCCAAAAAAATCAATTACCGTAATTTCCCAAATATAAGGCGCACCCGTGTATAACGCGCACCCCAACTTTACCTGTAAAATCTAGGGAAAATCTTGTACCTGTGTATAATGCGCACCCTAATTTTAGCACCAATAAATATGAGTCTCGTGTCTCGAACTTTTTTTAAAGTACGTGGTTGCAGCATTTTTTAATCCTTTTGTCAAATATTTAAAAAAAAAATAGAATATTAATTGTCTGTGGTAAAATTGCTCACAGATATAGTACGATAATAATTTTCACCAGTGGCGCCTCCAGAAATTTTTCATTGGGGTGGCCAGATGGGGCCACTTAAAATCTTGGGGTGGCCTAAACTAAAAGCCATAATTTCAGGTTTTAATTATATTATTGCAGTAAAAAGGTCAAGGGAAAACTATCAGAAAGACTTAAGGACACGGCTACTGATATTCTTTGGTGTATTGTGTAATATTTGATGTTACTAATGATTTAATGTGCATAGTCCATAACTGTCCAGTCAACATTTTGAGTTCCACAACAATTCTGTTTTATTGTGTTATGTATATATTAGGCATAAGGTGTACATTTAACTAGGGCTGTCAAACGATTCAAATTTTTAATCGAGTTAATCACAGCTTAAAAATTAATTAATCGTAATTAATCGCAATTCAAACCATCTCTAAAATATGCAATAGTTTTCTGTAAATTATTGTTGGAATGGAAAGATAAGACACAAGATGCATATATACATTCAACATATGCAACATAAGTACTGTCTTTGTTTATTATAACAATAAATCAACAAGATGGCATTAACATTATTAACATTCTTTCTGTGAAAGGGGATCCACGGATAGAAAGACTTGTAATTCTTAAAGGATAAATGTGAGTTTGTATATTGTGACTAAATATTGCCCTCTAGTGTATTTGTTGAGCTTTCAGTAAATGACACTGTAGCGACTTAACTGTTCTCCCCAAATGCATGATGGGAAGTGGTGCAACTATGACTGTGTGTGGTGGCTGCAAATGCTATATCTTCTCTGTGTTGGGTACACTACAGGGTGTTAAGAAAAAGATCAACTCCTGTCATTCTTCCCCACGTCGCTTCCCACAATATTTACAGTTGCCGTGGGAGAGATGAAAAAGCTTTTACCAATTAAAAGCATGGCCCCAATGAATGCTTGTATCTACTCCACTCGACTCTGCCTCTTATCTCTGTATATAAGCAAAATGGCGCCATTGTAGGCTGTTTGCGACAATGTGTGAATGAGTCGTACCACGAATGCGTTAATTGCGATAAATATTTTCATGTGATTAATTAAAAAAAAAAAAAATTACCGCCCTTTAACGCGATAAATTTGACAGCCCTACATTTAACAAAACAAAATAAATGCATTCATTTGGGATGAAATGCATAACTGATGCTACAACCATCCAACGATATACTGGCAAGCGGGGTGGCCAGTGGGGTGGCCAACCAATTTACAGGGGTGGCCGGCCACCCCCCGGTGGCGCCACTGATTTTCACAAAGTAAGGAGTTGAGTTTTAACAGAATTCACCAGCGGAACTAATGTTGGCAAGTTGTGTAGTTCCCGGGGGGAAGAGTTTAGTTAAGGGAACAGCCGAAGTAAACAAATGTCCCGCGATTTGCGTGCAAGACGTACGTTGTTACTTGAGTTACCTTACTTGTTACCTGTGAGTTTCAATGTAAATAAAACAACGCGGCTTGGCTTAGTGGTTCGACACTCTTCTTCAGACTCCTGTCCTAGCTCGCCACACGGTCAACATTTATACGAAACGGATCGCCGTATACATTCTCTTTAAGACAACATCGCCGTGTGCCGGCATGTTGCAACGCAAAAGTAAGAAAAATGTACCGGTAAATAATAAACGAATAGTACAAAATTTGTAAAAATTTTATTAGATGTGAAAAATATCATGAAAAAAATTATTTAACGCATGAAAATTGATTATTATATCACTGTCGTTCGGATTAGGTAATATTGTGCCGGTCCATGCTTACAATGGAGCATGAATCATGATTAATTTTTTTCTGTCTCCGTCCCTGTACCCGTGAATAACGCGCACCCATGATTTTACGAGTAAATTTTGGGAAAAAAAGTGTGAGTTATATTCGGGAAATTACGGTATTACATGCATCGCGATTCGACACGTGACGATTCGATTATGATTCATAAATGTTCAAAAACAATGAATTTCACTCATAACTTTATGACAGCCGCTCGTTGCCGAACGAAATTCCAAGACACGCCTGCCGCCCGGACACCGTTAACAGACACACGCACAACGTTATGATGGATGCTCCCAGTTACTTTTTAAAAGAATGGAAAATAAATTTGTGTATGAGACAGGCAGCCATAGAAGTGGCGGTCGCGCTTTTGCGCGCAAGTTATTTTTTAGAGCGAGAGGGGAAGAGAGATAGTTCATTGCTCCTTGTCTTTCCTACTGTCCAGCAGTAGTTTTAAGGCATTTCAATTAAAAAATGTCCTGAGTGTGTTGCTAAGACCTGTGTGCGTCTATAAGAGGTGAGTACACGAACCCTCTTGTACTGTTTAGCTTTTAGTGTTGTTGTTTTTGAGATGTTAATAGTTACCACCAAGCGCTAAGGTAATTAGCTAATTCGCTAACGTGTATTTCATATGCAGAACGTGTAAAACCATGATTAAGTACAGCGGTAACACTACAAAAATGCGAAATAGTACAGAAATCTGTTGTTGCAGGAGAGAGAGGGAGAGAAGAAAGTGCGCGCTGTAATGAGTGTGTGTGTGGCGGTGTCAAGAGCAGTTGTGATTTCCACCTGTAACACTGTGAAAACAAAGTATATTGTTTGAGGGCGGGGGGCCAGGCCACCTGGTGGCCGAAAAATGTCATTGCATGTAATTGACTTTCCTATATATGATTTTGAAATTAAGAGTTTTCCGGTAAAATATTGTCTATAAAAGTTGTAAAGCAATAAAACAAGCAACAACAATGAATGAAATGACCAAAAAATTATATTTTTATAATGGGTCAAAATTATTTTTCGAACAAATCATGTGACTAGCACCTTAGACGGTCATTTGCTTTGACTAGCCAAAACCACCCAAGGACCGACGAGGCATGGATATACGTATTTTTTTTCAAATCTAAGCTTTCAAAAGTGACAACAATTACTGAGCAAGAACTATGGATTGAAAATGTGGGCCATAAAACGCCAGAGAGCATCGCCAAAATGGTGAGCAGAGTTCAATTTGCCGAACTAAAGACGCTAATTGCACAACAGAGCCACCACCTTGGCACTTGCCAATGTAGTTACCCCCGTCAAAAATTGTATCCCCTGGCCGTGGGAGCGCGCACACACACACATTCATTATGAGATATGTCGACTTAACAATTAATTGAAGCCGAAAGAGAAGTACAGTTTTATATTTTGGACATCGACAATTATATAACTGGAGAAACTCCATACAGGACTTGAATTTCAGTAATAACAGTTGTAGCACATCCTAAGAGTAAAACAGTAAAACATTGCCACCCTCCCAGTTCAAATGGATTGGACGTCTACTAGTGATAAACTAATTCCAATTCACACTAGAAGCTTGTTTTTCTGTTAATTTGTTTTTTGTAGAATATCCTAGAATGATTTCCTGATCAATGTATCGATAATCGTTGTATCGTCAGATCATCGCTCGTGAGCTTTGTATCGCACATCGTATCGTATCGTGAGGTACCAAGAGGTTCCCACTCCTAGTGGACATGCACCTAAGATGAAAATCTCAGACTCCTCCATGCTATCAAAGAAAAGACTCCTCCATGATTTCTAAGTTGGAGAATTTGCAAAATAGCAGGGTGTTCAAATACTTATTTTCTTCACTGTAAAATGCAAGGTTCATAAAGAGTTCCACTTAAATTCAAATGAACATCCTCTGCAAAGCCAAGGAAGATTTGACGCCAATTTAGCTCATGGAGGGAATGTCTTCTATTTTTTTCTTTGACTTGAAGAGCTTCCTGCTAATTTTGACATATTCATGCGAGCTTTTGAAAGCCCAGCTGAGCCAGGAGAGCATATCCTATCCTGTAATTGTCTGTTTGGGAGCAGAGGGGAGGAAACCCACAGAAATGTCTCCTTCAACCATTTCGTATGTTTCCACACAATAACAGCAACTGTGCATCTGGAGCAAAAGGCTGCCAAAGCCATCTAAACACACACGTACTGTATAATTAACGCTGCAATTTCTAATTTCCTTCTTGATTTCGGAAAGCCCTTTCTCAGCTTGGTCCGTCTCTGACATTCTTTTTGTTTTCCTTTCTCTAAGGCTTGCCATCTTACCCCTCTGCCTGGGCATTGATTCTAGAATTCAAAATGAAGCATCAGCAACATGAAGGAAAAAGAGCAATCAGCCACGAGTCTCCAAGCAGGGTGCAGACAACATGCTGTTCTTTATTTTGAACCATTTACTCCTGTTCCTTCAAGGACCATTTCCTTCTCTTTTGCCAGAGTATCACAATTTTTGTGGGTTTTTAAAAACCAATTGTTCAACACATATTACCAAAGTGCGGCATGTTTTATTGACAAACATCATTTTGTATACCGAAAATTAAAGATGTCCGATCACGTCATTTTCAAAGTATTGGAATCGGCAAAAAAATATCGGACATGCCTTTTTTTAATACATATATATTTTTTAATTAAATCGTTATCTAATTGTATTTAACATTACAGACAAAATGTCTTACATTCATCAAGAGTCTTTAGTTTTGGTTTAATGTAGGGCTATCAAATTTATCGTGTCAATGGCGGTCATTAATTTTTTAAAAATTAATCACGTTAAAGTATTCAATGCAATTAACGCATGCGCTGCACGACCCACTCACGCATTGTCGCGTTCAATCTATAATGGCGCCGTTTTACCTATATATAGAGCTAAAAGGCAACGTAAAACGAATAGAGAGAATTCTGGCAGTCTTTGGAACCTCTTTTTAATTGGCTAAAGCCTTACAATCCCTCTCTCAACAATTAGAAATATCGTGGGAAGCAATGTGGGGAAGAACGGTAGTGATTGATCTTTTCCTTAACACACTATGTTACTTCCCAACGCAGAGAAGATATATAAATTGGTGCCCCTACGCACAGTCATGGTTGCACTTCCCATCATGCATTTGGGCAGAACAGTTAAATGGCTACAGTGTCATTATCTGAAAGCTCAACAAATACACTAGATGGCAATATTTAGTCACAATATACAAAGTCACAGTTATCCTTTAAGAATTACAAGTCTTTCTATCCGTGGATCCCTCTCACAGAAAGAATGTTAACAATGTAAATGCCATCTTGAGGAGTTATTGTCATAATAAACAAATACAGTACTTATGTACTGTATGTCGAATGTATATATTCGTCCAAGTTTTATTCATTTTTTTCTTAATGCATTGTCAAAATGTATATGATCGGGAAAAATTATCGGGAATGATTGGAATTGAATCGGGAGCAAAAAAAAAAGCAATCGGATTGAGAAATATCGGGATCGGCAGATACTCAAACTAAAACGATCGGGATCGGATCGGGAGCAAAAAAACATGATCAGAACAAGCCTACCAAAAATGTTTTACACTGCAAATTTATAATGTCTTAGATTATTTTTCTTAAATCTAGTCAAATAATTTTCTCCATTTTAGTTTGAGTGTTAAAAACTAGTTAACAGATTAACGTGTCAGATTATTCCACTTACTTTAAAGCAACACTAGGTAACTTTTCAGTTTTGGTCGATTTTAGCGACGCCGCTGGATAAAAAAGGTACTGTTTTGCCTTAAGGAAGACGTTTCCCAAACGGAATGAATTTATAACATCTTAGATTATTTTTCTTAAATCTAGTCTAGTGTATTTCTCCATCTTGTTTAGATTATTTTTCTTAAAGGGATCCACAGATTGAAAGACTCATAATAACGTTTATCCTTTAAGAATTGTGAGTTTAAATAATTTGACATGAAAATCCCTCTTGATGTTTTCGTTTTTATACAATTTGTAAAATTAGTTTAACTAGTAGGTCGCTATTTTTGTTGACGTCGTGGGGCAGTGACGTCACATGGTTACACTGCTGAGCTTCCAGAATATGACTCTAGCGACATAAACATGTCATCTGTTCAACCTTTTCAATTTGAACCCGAGAGGAACATTAATGAGCATGACAGCACTGTCGATACTTCACAAAACGAGCAGCAAAAGTAAAATGAACTGGAAAGACGGGATGAGACGAAACAAGAGTATGACAAAAACAGTGTTCTGCCAAAATGTGTTACACTGGCGAAATGTCTTACAAGAGGCGATTTTGACACCCAAAGTACTATCGTGCGCTTTCACCTTGTTTAGTTTAGATGCATGGACAGAACATACTAAAGATGCCTTAAGAAAATACTTAAACATAGTAATTAGGGCTGTTAAACGATTAAAATTTTTAATCGAGTTAATTACAGCTTAAAAATTAATTAATGGTAATTAATCGCAATTAATCGCAATTCAAACCATCTATAAAATATGCCATATTTTTCTGTAAATTATATATATATTCTGTAAAATAAATTGTTGGAATGGAAAGATAAGACACAAGATGGATATATACATTCAACATACGGTACATAAGGACTGTATTTGTTTATTATAACAATAAATCAACAAGATGGCATTAGCATTATTAACATTCTGTTAAAGCGATCCATGGATAGAAAGACTTGTAGTTCTTAAAAGATAAATGTTAGTACAAGTTATAGAAATTTTATATTAAAACCCCTCTTAATTTTTTCGTTTTAATAAAATTTGTAAAATTTTCAATCAAAAAATAAACTAGTAGCCCGCTATTGTTGATGTCAATAATTACTTACACAATGCTCATGGGTGCTGAAGCCTATAAAATCAGTCGCACCCAAGCGCCAGCAGAGGGCAGCAAAACTCCATAAAACACAATTAAAAAGTGGGCATTTCACTCTACTGTCATTTAAATCTATCTGAACGGGACATGTGCGTTAATTGTGTAAAATATTTTAACGTGATTAATTTAAAAAATTAATTACCGCCCGTTAACGCGATAATTTTGCCAGCCCTAATAGTAATATCAAATAAGGTTGGTTTATATACACAACGTGACTAATGTGGCCAATAGATCAACAATCTGCTTTAAAGCTACCACAAGAAAGCACAGTGCTTAAAAGTATGAGAGGGAAACACATGAAAAAAGTATTTTGAGGCAATGAAAAGCTAATAAAACACTCAATAAAAACACAAATGGTAAGTACTCGCCGCTTCTAACCGATGTGCACACGTGTTGGACATCTCGCTGTGGAGAAGGAATTGCAGTAACCTGGTAGTGTTCATCTCATGACAGTGGGAAACTACATCATCACCCCAAGCGTCCATTGCACGCATAAAACATGGCGCTCTCCGTAGGTCAAAACGTACTAAATTGTATTATCAACTTTTAAATCAATATGTGGTTCTAATAACATATTTTGGCACGAGAGAACAATTGTGGCTTATTAGATCCTACAAGTCTTAAAGTCAGAGGTTACCTTTAAATCTATTCAAATAATTTTCTCCATGTTGTTTTGAGTGTTAAAGACTTGTTAACAGATTAATGCGCCAGATTACTCCACTTACTTTAAGTAAGTACTACTACAGGTAGTCCCCAGTTACGGACGAGTTCCGTTCCTACGCTCGTGACGTACAGTAACTCAAATTTCCGCGTGAGTCGGAATCAACCCTTAAAAGCAACATTTGGGTGTTTTTCAGTTTTGGTTGATATTAGCGACGTCACTGGACAAATGCTGTAGTGTTTTGCCTTATGGAAGACTGCGTTTCCCATGAGGACCAGCGCATACCCGCACAGTGTCGTAAAATCATCAATCAATCAAAAGTCAATCTCCCGGTTGCCTGCAGATGGATTCAACAAATAAATTGTTAATGGCACCTGTTTTGAGCCATTATCTGTATAAAAGACACCTGTCCACAACCTTAGTCAGTCACAATACAAATTCCACTTTGGCCAAGACCAAAGAGCTGTCGTAGGACACCAGAGACAAAATGTAGATCTGCACCAGGCTGGGAAGACTGAATCTGCAATAGGTAAAACGCTTGGTGTAAAGAAATCAACTGTGGGTGCAATTATTAGAAAATGGAAGACATACAAGACCACTGATAATCTCCCTCGACCTGGGGCTCCATGCAAGATCTCACCCCGTGGCGTCAAAAGGACAACAAGACAGTGAGCAAAAATCCCAGAACCACACGGGGGGACCTAATGAATGACCTACAGAGAGCTGGGACCACAGTAACAAAGGCTACTATCAGTAACACAATGCGCCGCCAGGACTCAAATCCTGCACTGCTAGACGTGTCCCCCTGCTGAAGCCAGTACACGTCCAGGCCTGTCTGCGGGTCGCTAGAGAGCATTTGGATGATCCAGAAGAGGACTGGGAGAATGTGTTATGGTCAGATGAAACCAAAATAGAACTTTTTGGTAGAAACACAGGTTCTGGTGTTTGGGGGAGAAAGAATACTGAATTGCATCTGAAGAACACCATACCCACTGTGAAGCATGGGGGTGGAAACATCATGCTTTGGGGCTGTTTTTCTGCAAAGGGACCAGGACGACTGATCTGTGTAAAGGAAAGAATGAATGGGGGCATGTATCGAGAGATTTTGTGTGAAAATCTCCTTCCATCAATAAGGGCATTGAAGATGAGACGTGGCTGGGTCTTATAGCATGACAATGATCCCAAACACACAGCCAGGGCAACAAAGGAGTGGCTTCGTAAGAAGCATTTCAAGGTCCTGGAGTGGCCTAGCCAGTCTCCAGATCTCAACCCCATAGAATATCTGTGGAAAGAGTTGAAAGTCCGTGTTGCCCAACGACAGCCCCAAAACATCACTGCACTAGAGGAGATCTACATGGAGGAATGGGCCAAAATACCAGCAACAGTGTGTAAAAAGCTTGTGAAGAGTTACAGAAAACATTTGGCCTCCGTTATTGCCAACAAAGGGTACATAACAAAGTATTGAGATGAACTTTTGGTATTTACCAAATACTTATTTTCCACCACGATTTGCAAATAAATTCTTTGAAAATCAGGCAATGTGATTTTGTGTTTGTTTTTTCCACAATCTGTCTCTCATGATTGAGGTTTACCCATGCTGACAATTACAGACCTCTCTAATATTTTCAACTGGGAGAACACTAAATACTTATTTGCCCCACAGTATAGAGGGAGGCCTGACCACCCTCCATTTACAACTCAGAAGAACATCAGATTCTATTGTTACTTGAGAGTTTAGGGCAGACAATGAAATTAGTCTAATGCAGAAAGCAATAAGTATCAAGAGTTTATGAGCTGTGCACAGTATCAACCCAACTGAGCTCTGCCTCACACATGTAATAGAATGCGCACACATACACACCTCCCTACACACACACAAAGTAGATGAAATTTATGAGCTGCATACACGGAACATAAAACGGGTGACCTTCAGCAGTGCGAGGGTCCATATAGCACTGACGAACTGTTTCTCCGCGCAATAGGAAGCCGCTGCTACACTCACATTGCAGGTTTGATCTTTGACGACTTTTATTTTATAAGTTTCTTACCTGGCATAATGAAAAAGTGCGAGAATGTGACTTAAAAGAAATTCTCCTTATTAATTTGGTGGCGGAATAGCATACGTGCAAGTATGTATGAATATATTCAGTAGCAATAAGACTTGCAGACGAAATGAAAGAAAAATTATAGTGGGATGGTTCTATAGCTATTGTGAAATTAACCTGGTTTATACATTGCAGTATTTAATGTGAGGTCATATGCTTGCATATGGCTGCATACATGCATGTGTGTTCATGTACATACGTGCACACGCGCCTGTATTTTAATTGGACTAAAGCTGTGAAGCGAAGCAGTAAGTCATGCTAGAGGAGGGGCAGAGGGAATAGGAAAGGAGAAGGTAATGGGGAAGGAAGGGGGAGGGGAGATCTGGGGGTGGGGGGATTGGGGTGAAGTGGAGAGAGAGGTCTGCATAAGAATGTGTGTATTTCAAACCATGGAAGGAAAATAAGGGATAAAATGTGTAAAAGCGGATAGAGGACATGAACTAGAAGGGAAGACATGGACAAGGAAATGTGCTGGTTAGGGGGGAGTATTGTATATATGAGTCATCCGTCCTGGATACCCTGGGGCTGATAGTAGGGGGGTGTAGTTTAACTGAGCCCTTGCCTTCTCCTCCCCGCCACTGGACTAGGCCCCAGTCATTAAACCCCTGGCTGCCAGCCAGCTCTTTTAACACAGGCAAGGGCTTTTTACGGCGTGTCTGTAGAAAATAAATCACACTGTGTGAATAATATATCTCTGGCAAAGGCAATGGCAGGAGCAGAGGAAGGGAGGGGGTAGGATAGATTGGTGAATTATAGTTGTCTCCATCCATGCATTACATTCTCTGGATCCCAAACCAGATGTGCTCAAAGGCAACAGAATTCAGAGTGCAAAAAAAAAAAAAAAAAAAAATTGCATATTGCCATATTAGTTTGCTTGTGGTAATTCGGGTTAGGTTCTGCTTGACCGAAACTAATTCAGTCTCACCAACAAAGAAGCTCACCAATGTCATCATATTATGTAACTCAGTAAGACTTATCAATATAGACCGAATAAAACAATGATATATGTATGGTACAGTTAAACAGAAATTTCATCCTTTGGCTAAGTCCCAAACCCCACCCTAAAAATAACTATCCAAAAAGTCCAAAAGTATTTTATTTTGTTTAACTCATTTGCTCCCAAAAACGTATAAATACGTTCTTTTTTTAATTTTTGCAGCGTCCCAAAAAATTATTTATACGTATTTATACGTCTTTTACATTTTTTTTTGTTTTTTGTTTTTTTACAAGAGGCATCTCTAGGTTCTGACTAGAGCTGGGAATCCTTGGGCACCTAACGATTTGATTACGATTCAGAGGCTCCGATTCGATTATAAAACAATTATTGAAGCACTCCTCCTCCTTTTTTTTTAAAAATTAAATGTTTTGTACATTAGTTCCAAAATTGTTCAAAAATCCTCTCAGGCTAAACCAAACTACCATTTCAGTGTCAAGTTAACATATAACAGTAAACAAATATACAAAGATAACAGTAAACAAAATACTCTAGTCCCCATTCTGTATCAGCAGCTTTAAACTACATTCAATTAATTTACTGTTGTGAATCAACCGTTACAGTTGTTAAAATTACTCCCGTTATTCCATTTGACATGACAACGTTTTAAAACTGTTTCATCATTTAAAGATCGATTCAAGACAAGATTTTGCCGATTTAGGAGTATTTTAGATAAAAAGTTAGTTAGATTCGCTACAACAGAGCCTTCTAGAGAAGTCTACTGCTTTAAGATGGCGGCTGTTTACTAACGCCAGCAAGTCCGTCATTTCGCATCTCTGTTCAATAATACATGTTTTAACACTGCCGTCGTCTGTCTTTTTTCATCTAGTTCTACATTTATGATATCTACTGTCGCCGTATGTTTGTAGCAACTAGCAACTGGGCGTTGTTTGTAGCGGCTGTCAGCCGCAGTCAGGTATGATTGTTTTTTTATCTAGCGGCATGAGTTGAACATGATATTTACTCTCAGTCCGTTCCTCATTGCGTCCCAAAGACCACGCTGACTGTGTTTTACTTCCGCTGTACCTGGTATAATTCAATAATCGGAATTTGAAAGTTTGTGAATCGCTCTCGAATCTTCCACGGCCAAATCACGAATACTCAAAGAATCGGAAATTTCGCAGGCCTCTAGTTCTAACGCACCTAAACTGCAATGCACAAAGCTCAAAACCAATTTCAAAGCAATAAAACTAGCCACTGGAGGGCAGTAGTGCATTTTGTTAGAACTCATCTCGGGCCAAGAAAGGAAGTGAAGAAAAATATTTAAGAAACGGAAGTTGGAGGGATCTTGTGAAAACGCAAGAAAAATGTCAAGAACGATCGGGAAAAAAAGGCAAACAACACTGGAGGAGTGTTTTGAAAAGAAAACGAAACCATCGTCAAAGAAGGATTTTAAAAAATTCTATCTTGATGAGACGGATGGTGATGAGAGAGAAGTTTACCCCGTCTGCGAGACGGCCACAACAGCGTCAGGTTCCACACGCGTTCTACGGAGCTCACGTTGCGTTACTCCTAAGTCCGAGGTTGAACCCAACGATGAAGATGATGAAAAAAGTGAGACCGATCTTGATCCGGGTTTACTGGGAGCCACCTCATTCAACCAGGAGCAGCCGAGAGCCTTCCCCGTTGTTATGTGCGCAAACAGTTCAACAGTTAAATAGTTTAGTTATGTGTAAATAAACTGTTACTTTGCCATCAAAAGCTCTATTCGTCTTGTTGTTTGTTATGTTGTAGAACGAAAACATTCAGATGTTTGGGATGTCACAAAAGCGAAGTATAGCTGTGTTAAAGTCAAAGTTATGTTTGAAATGTATGCTTTTACAAAAAGCTCAATTTCTCTGTTTTTTTTCAGAAATTGCTCAAACTAAGCTATTTTCTAATGCTGATTTCTAAAGAGTGGAAAAAGATATGAACTTACGTTTTATTCCTGCTGAAAGAAGAGAGTCTAATCTTTCATTTGGTGGGTTCCATGTTTGTATGCCAATAGAATAGATTTTCTGTGGGCGTTGCAAAATAAGTCAAACTCCAGTAAAACGGCCGGGAGCGAAGGGCCTTGCTCCGGTGAAAATGGCTGGGAGTGACTGAGTTCATGATGGAGGATACACTGCCCTCTGGTGGTAGCGTTGGGTCTGGCTGGACTGTCGCCTTGTATGTCTGAGGAGCAGACTCGACTGACTTGGATAAAGGACAGTTGCAGTCTGGTTTGGCCCACACAAGGCTGTAAGTTGTTTCAGCTAATATATGTTTGTGTACGCATTAGTGCTGCAACGAATAATCGATTAACTCGAGTAATTTGATTAGAAAAAAAAATATTTTTTTTTGCTGCTTTAAGTATTCGTTTAAAGTAGCGTTGTAATGGTTTTGAAAGTGTTTGCATTTAGTTTTATGGATTTGGGTGGATACACTGCCTTCTAGTGGCAACTGTGAATATGACATAACCAATTTTACAGGGCTGAATCCTGTTTTTGTTTTTGTTTGAGCTAATGTTTTTCAATGCATTCGTAATGTATTTTGTTTGTGAACCATTTGTTAACAGCATTGTAAAAAAAGAAAAAAAAAAGGTAGCATTTTATAGCATTTAAGTTAGCGAACTTTTGCGATGTAAGTTAGCCAATTGTTCTTTTGTCGTATTTACGTAGATCCTCATTTATTAATTTTTTTATACCGTTTGAGGCTCAGCTCAGGTATTTTGAATTTAAATGTTCTTTATCCGATTGATTATTTAAACTAATTAGTTCATCAATTAATCGACTACTCAAATAATCGATAGCTGCATCTCTAGTATGCATTTGTAATTAAGTTTAGAACTACAATTTGTGACCGATTTGCTCTGAAAATTGTATACACGTTAGCATTCCTAGCATTTAAGATAGCGGACCTTTGCTTGGCAAATTGGGCTAATTTAATCTACTAAATTTACATTTTGATCAGACGAGATAGACGTTTGAACACCAATTGTTTTGTGTCAGGTGTTTTATTGTTGAAATGTGTGTCGTTTTGAACATAAGTGTGCATATGTGCGCTACAGCTTTAGAAATTGTCAAAAGTGAAAGAAGGAAGAAGCTTCAAAAACCACAATTGCCTTATTTACTGTCTGTTTAGCTGAACAACTTCACGTCTAGTAACAACAGAACACGTTGAGTTAACAAAGTTAAAAATAAGATACTGTTTGGTATAATAAGGCATCGTTTACGCAGCTTAAAAAAAACAAAACAAAAAAAGACTGGAGACATGGCGAGCGAGACTCAGGCATCATAAAGTCGAAATCGCGTAAGTCGACTCCGTCGTAACCCAGGGTCTACAGTATTTGTTGTATTTTGCAGGGAAAAAAATTGAAAATATTTCATCTTCCAAGCAATTTTGAGGACCATATAGCACTCTACTCAACTAGCGATTAAAACTGGCTAAGCCTGTATGAATAAAGGTGACTTAATTTTGAAGTCAGGAATTTCATCAAAAAGAGACAGAACTCAGTATTGTCTCTTAACAATTCTTAACCTCAAACAAATATTTTGCCACTTTATTGTGTCATTTCCAACCAAAACTGACTCAACAAATATTTGGAGAGAGAGAGAGTAGACGCAGATTTGACATTGAACATCCGTTCAACACAGGAAAGCCGTGTTGGAAGTTAAGAGACAGAGAAACTACAGATTTGGTTTTTAAGTATCAGGACGTGGTAACATACAGAGTATGCAGTGTTATTTTGGTCTTAAAAGGAACTTCGGACTTAAAGACTTGTAGGCTCTAATAAGCCACAGTTGTTCTCTTTTACGAAAGTGTTATTAGAATACATTTATTATTGCCGTTGATTTAAAAATCTATAATACTGTATTTAGTACATGTTTTGACCTACGGTTGGCGCCATGTTTTACATGCACAATGCACGCTGGGGGTGATGACGCGGTTGGGCTGGACTGGGAGAATAGCTGTGCTAGCTAGCAAGCGAAGCTAATATGACGACTGGCATGATTTTGTCACATTCTGCTGCTGGTCAGATTGTTTTGTTACAGAGCTGTGGGATGAGTTCCCAACTTCCTCCCTGCATCAATTCCAGCTCATCAGCAGTGCCTTTAAACCGATCCTAGGTGGCTTGCCGAGATATTGACTTGCTGCCTTTTGACAGTTTGTATATCCGTTCGTTGCCAGTTGCATTATTGCCTTGCCTTGTTTTGTTTCGTTTGTCTGCCTCAGGTTTTTTTTTTGATCCTAACTTTACAGTCACGGACCCTTTTTGTGTCTCCTTTTTGCAATCGCGTGTTTTTTTGTGTGTTCAATGAACTCTTTTAGGCAATCCCTACGTCAATGTTGTCTGCTTGCTTCCGTATTTGTGGACCGTAACAGATTTGTTGGTTACTTACTTATTTCCTTATTGATTGCAGCTAATAGATCGATAAACAATAGACATACTATCGATGCAGAAAACAATAACATGGTCCTTGTGTTGGTAGTTAATGACTGCTGTGAAGTGAGCCGTGTTTTCTAATTACGTGGTCAAACCAGCCGCACTTTCTTTTCACTTGTGTTTCCGCTACAGTTTTTAACGCACAGAGACAGACAACGCATGTGGGTTGCGATTACTTTATAAGGAAAATCATGACTCCAACATCATGCACTCGTCTGTCGCACGGGAAATGCAGGTTCGAATCCCGCTAGAGACCTTCATTTAATTGCTTTTGCTGCTCGTTTTGTGAAATATCGACAGTGCTATCCTGCTCATCACTTTTACGCTCGGCTTAAAATTGGAAGGGCAGAACCAATGACATATTTATGTAGCTAACGAGTGACACTGTGGAAGTACAGTAGTGCTGTCCAGTGACGTCACCGCCCGGAGTGAATTCCATCATCAACAGCAATGGCGACCTTTCAAATGTTATAAAAACAAAAACATTCAGAGGGTTTTGAATATCAAATTATTGTAACTCATACTGACATTTATCTTTTAAGAACTACAAGTCTTTCTGTCCGTGGTTCCCTTCAAGTATCATGATGTGATAATGTACACAGTATGTAGCGTAATTTAGGTCTTAATTTCCAATTATTTTAATGCACAATGATTGATTCTCACCAGAGAGCGGGGGACTGGGGCACTTGTTCATCTGTACTGGCTCCTGCCTGGCAGTTTGCAGCGACATCAGGCCTTGATCTCCAAACACAGTAGGCCTCATTTTCCTGCTCCTTGAACCACACTCATTTTCTTGTGACCCCAAGAAGAGGAAGGAAGGTGACTCTTGTTGCTGTGATTGGCTATTGTAGCTGCTCATGAAGCTGTTCATTGGCTGTCCAGTCTGACGAAAGTGGAAGTAGCTATCAGAAAGAGTGTTCAGCTTTTCCGACTCGAAAATCCCTAACGATGATCCTAAGCTTGAACCTCTACTGTTGGGCCTTTTCTCCTGATGCTTTAAAGGACTGGTGGACGAGTCACTTGGGATGTTACGATGTGAACTGATCTTGGCTCCACTAAAAAGCCCACCCAACTCTTGCCGGTCTCGAGGGGAAAGAAGAGGTTCATCTTTGTGCTTATGTTTGTGCTTGTGTTTTCTCTTATGGAGGCGAATACCTCCGAGACCACCTGCACTTGTACTGCCAATGGATGCAAATCCATCCCCTCTTGCTGAGGACCCCTGAAGTTGTCCATTGCTGCTGCGATGTTTCACCACTGGCTGGAGCTTTGAGTGTCCACTAGGGTGGAAAGCCTTGGGAGGGGGTGCAGCAGGTCTCATAAAAGGTGATGGGCCAACATGACCAAGGGTGTGATGAGGCAGGTAGAACGGAGGTGCAGGGGGGAAATAGCCTAGGCTTAGATGGGGTGCGTAAGGCATGGCATACGGTGCTGCATAGTAATTTCCCCCTGCTATTGGATATCCATATCCTTGAACAAAAGGTATTTTTGATGTGATTGGCTCACTGGGTTTGGCTGGACGACCCCGTCTCCTCTTGGCCTTTAGATCAGCACTCCTACGAATATACGGACTGGATTCGTAGGTGTCATAGGTGACTGGATAATAATGATGGAAGTTGAGGCGGAAAATAGAGGGATATGGATTCTGCGGGTAACAGGTATATCTTCTGTGAGACACTCGCAGCTGTTGGAGCTTTGATACAACCTAGTAAGCGGGGAGTTGGACAAAATTAGGAAAACATATTAGACAATAAATCACATCACTGTAACGCAAAGGTAATCAGAATTATTTGGCTAACCTCTTCAAGTTCGGAAAGAAAATGAAGATGATCCCGGCTCTGAAGACACTTCCTCTTACGTCGATTATGTTTTTGCTTCTTCTCCTGCTGGGAAAGGAAGTTGTCCACAGCAGCTTGTCGTTCACTCCGAGCTCTGTTGCCTCTGGCGGATGCTTCCAAAGCAGCAGCCTCCACAGCTTCAAACCCGCACAGATCAAAAGAATATCTGGAACAACATTGCGCAACATTTAATAACAGCACCACTGTGAGTTTGTTAACTACGTATAAGAGTATTACCTTCGCCGAGAAGCAGGACCTTTCTCTGTTTGATCTGAAGTGCTGTTGTTGTCAGTCCCAATACCGCTATCACTGGGAATAGTCTCCTCACTGTGGGACTCACTGATGGGAGACAAGGTGACCTCCTTAACTGACGCACCCTCTGAAAGCTGGGAGGGTGAATTAGCTAGAAGACGAGGTGGTGACAGTTTCCATCCCCCAGAGAGGAAACCTCTAGCCACTGGTTTGGCTGGCAGAGCTGATATGGGCTGCAGACTAGGCATAGTGGCATCAGAGTGGTTAGCTCTCATTGGCAGAGCATTTGCACTCGGAGATGAAGTGGGGGCGGTCACAGCAGAGCCCTCATAGAGACTAGACGTGGATGTGCAGGGCTTGTCCCTTGCTATTTTGGGAAGGTTTAAACCTTGAGTTTCAGCTCGGGGTTTACGGCCTCTTTTTTTACCGATGTAGATTGTTCCTCTCTTGCTCACGTTTATCTGTTTTCCTAGTCGAGCCTCAATGGTTGATGCCATGGCATTCATAGCAGAGGTTACAGGTGCGGAAGGAGACTTCAGAGAGCTGTTCTTACTGGAGCTTGACAGGATCTCATTCAGAATGCTTTGCATCTTTCTAAGCTTTACCTTATTTACTGGCTTTGAATTACTTCTGCCACGTTTTACTTTCAAACCACTGGAATTGGCACTATTTGATGTTGATACCATTTGTACTAATGTTGTATTGATTGCTGAGTTTAGTGGAGTAGTCTTCCTCCTACGCATTAGCCCTGCAGAGGTGTCTTGGGTGAGAGGGCTTAAAGGTGAAGTGGATGTCCCCTCATGGATAGTTTCTACAGTTAGAAGGGGTTGTTTCTTGGGGCGTCCACGTTTTCTTTTAATGGGCATGTGGGCAGTTAGGCTGTCGGTATTTGTATAAAGCGGACTAGAAGGAGTTATCGGGAAAGCTGACGGTGGGTCAACTACCATTGATGGACTGCTGCAGTTATCTCTTTGGGGTGAGGTGATGCTGGTGTGACTTTTTGCTTTCAGGTATGACCATCTGTCCTTAGCCTTGCTTGATCTGGAGCTTATGGTAGAGATAGTGCTGTGGCTCGGGCTAGGACTCAGGGTGGTCCTTGTTCTGGGGCTAAAGTTGGGCCTCGGTATAGGGCTTAGGTTTGGACTCATATTACCTTTAGGAGTAAGGCTGGTGTTTGGACTCGGGAGTCTGGGACTCATGGAGAAGTTTGGTTTGCCAATGTTTAGGGTAGGATCTCTCTGTTTATGTGCATCCATGCTGATCTTGGGACGACCCACTGGGTTCTTTTTCATTCTGTTCATAGTAAAATTTGATTCTGGATCGGTCCCGCTTCTGACCGAGTCATCTTTTTCTCCCCGCTCTCCCTTTTCTCTTTTGTCACTTTTATCCGTTCTTTCAGTTTTCTCTATCTTCTCTCCAGCGATATCACTCTGACTTGTAAGCCTGGAATCATTTTTGTGAATCTCCATTTTATGAGCTACTTTAGGTTCCGGAAGCTTATGCTGGTATTTCCCTGTGGTGTTTGAGTCCTGTCGTTGAAGCGATTGCTCTTCAACAGAAAAGGACTCATCTACAGAAGGCTTTCTCCGCCTTTTTCTTCCTTTGCCTTCCTCTGGTTGTACAGGGATTCCTCTTTCCTCTTCATCACCTTTTCTACTAGTAATTGTTCGCTCTCTTTCATCCTTCCTCCTATCCTCTCTTTCTTCAGGAAACTGCTCAGTCATCTCTTCTTGTCGATATCGCTGCCTGTCCTCTGAATTCGATGGGCTTCCTGTTTCTTTTTCGGACTGTCTCCCCCACAGCGTGTCAGCACTGTGAGGATTAGAGAGCATCTTCTGGGAGTCCTTCCTGCCATACTTCCTCTTGATGTTCCCAAAGAGCTGCTCATTAACTTCCTGCAAACCTTTCCCCCTGAACAAAGAACACAAAGCAGTACAGATGAGAATATTTGCTGTAGGAGACTTATTTCGCATAACACAAAACTGTACAACGAATTGGATTATTGCAGAAAATGAGATTACCATGACATCAAGACATCAACCACAGTCATGCCAACAAAATGACAATCCATTAATCATGCGCTCGTAATTTGTGAACGATACGCGCCAAAAATTTAGCGCAAAGCTCTACTTGGCCACGCTCAGAAGTGTCACTGTGAAGAAAACGCAAAGGCAATGGACCTTTCAAGACTCAAATTTTCATGGTGAGATATTTACATTTTTAGAGGGTTTTATTAATATCCAATGCGCGGGTCAGCAACTTGTGGCTCTTTAGCACTGCCCAGTGGCTCCCTGGAGTTTTTTCAAAAATGTTTGAAAATGGAAATGAAAATTCTTCTAATTCATTAACTGTATATTTATAATTAAATTAAATTTGAGGTGGCATTGTACAACAGAGTAGTCATGTGGTGCGTTATTCTCTATAGGATGCACTGCAGGGAAAATAAACATTTAATTATGAAGGCTCATTAGTAGCCAACTTAGTCATTTAGATAGTAGGCTAATATAGCTAATATAAATACAGTGGGGCAAGTAAGTATTTAGTGAACCACTAATTGTGCAAGTTCTCCCACTTGAAAATATTAGAGAGGCCTATAATTGTCAACATGGGTAAACCTCAACCATGAGAGACAGAATGTGAGAAAAAAAACAGAAAATCACATTGTTTGATTTTCAAAGAATTTATTTGCAAATCATGGTGGAAAATAAGTATTTGGTCTATACCAAAAGTTCATCTCAATACTTTGTTATGGACCCTTTGTTGGCAACAACGGAGGCCCAACGTTTTCTGTAACTCTTCACAAGCTTTTCACACACTGTTGCTGGTATTTTGGCCCATTCCTCCATGCAGATCTCCTCTAGAGCAGTGATGTTTCGGGGCTGTCATTGGGCAACACAGACTTTCAACTCCCTCCTCACCCCGTGGCGTCAAAATGATAACAAGAATGGGGAGCAAAAATCCCAGAACCACACGGGGGGGCCTAGTGAATGACCTACAGAGAGCTGGGACCACAGTAACAAAGGCTACAGTCAGTAACACAATGCGCCGACAGGGACTCAAATCCTGCACTGCCAGACGTGTCCCCCTGCTGAAGAAAGTACACGTCCAGGCACATCTGCGTTTCGCTAGAGAGCATTTGGATGATCCAGAAGAGGACTGGGAGAATGTGTTATGGTCAGATGAAACCAAAATAGAACTTTTTGGTAGATACACAGGTTCTCTTGTTTGGAGGAAAAAGAATACTGAATTGCACCATACCCACTGTGAAGCATGGGAGTGGACACATCATGCTTTGGGGCTGTTTTTCTGCAAAGCGACCAGGACGACTGATCCGTGTAAAGGAAAGAATGAATGGGGCCATGTATCGAGAGATTTGGAGTGAAAATCTCCTTCCATCAGCAAGGGCATTTAAGATGAGACGTGGCTGGGTCTTATCAGCATGACAATGATCCCAAACACACAGCCAGGGCAACAAAGGAGTGGCTTCTTAAGAAGCATTTCAAGGTCCTGGAGTGGCCTAGCCAGTCTCCAGGTCTCAACCCCATAGAAAATCTGCGGAGGGAGTTGAAAGTCCGTGTTGCCCAATGACAGCCCCAAAACATCACTGCTCTAGAGGAGATATGCATGGAGGAATGGGCTAAAATACCAGCAACAGTGTGTGAAAAGCTTGTGAAGAGTTACAGAAAACGTTTGGCCTCCGTTATTGCCAACAAAGGGTACATGATAAAGTATTGAGATGAACTTTTGGTAGTGACCATATACTTATTTTCCACCATGATTTGCAAATAAATTATTTAAAAATCAAACAATGCGATTTTCTAGGTTTTTTTTCCACATTCTGTCTCTCATGGTTGAGGTTTAACCATGTTGACAATTACGGGCCTCTCTAATATTTTCAAGTGGGAGAACTTGCACAATTAGTGGTTGACTAAATACTTATTTGCCCCACTGTACATACAGCATGTGTTGCCTTCATTAAAAGGCTTATATAGTGGTACCTCTACCTATGAATGTCTCTACATTAGTGCCGCAACAATTAATTGATTAACTCGAGTAATTCGATTAGAAAAAAAGATTTGAATTAAATTTTCCGGCTTCAAGTATTCGTTTAATTAAAGTGGCGTAATGGTTTGTTTTGAAAGTGTTTGCATTTAGTTTTATTGATTTGGGTGGATACACTGCCCTCTAGTGGCAACAGTGAATATGACATAACTCATTTCACATGGCTGAATCCAACTGCTCCCTGTTAAGACAAAATTGAGCTAAGTTTTTGACTGAGCTAATGTTTTTTAATGAATTCGTAATTTAGCTTATAGGCATATTCAGGTGTTTTTTTTATTTTTTATATATATATGTTTTTTTTTTGTGGGAATATGTGTTTGAACCATTTGTTAGGAACATTGTAAAAAAAAACGTTAGCATTTTATCCCATTTAAGCTAGCGGACTTTTGCTATGTAAGTTAGTCAGTTGTTCTTTTGTTGTACTTAGAGCCTTATTTATTTATTGTTTTATACCGTTTGAGGCTCAGCTTAGGTATTTTAATTTTTTATGTTCCTTATCCGATTTATCAATATAATCGACTACTAAAATAATTGATAGCTGTGGCCCTTCTCTACATACAGAATTTTCGGGTTAAGACACGCATCAATGGGAAAATATTACCTCTTGTTAAGAAAGAAATTTCAGAATACAAAAGGCAAAAATACAGTAGGTCTATAGCTGGTATTCGCAGCTCCCAGAGTTTACAGAACTACTGCTATTGGCTATTGCCTAGCATTCCTGGCATCCAATTGGCTAAGAAGGACCTTTACAGTATGTGTATGTGTGTATCCCAGCATCCTCCTTATTCGCCCCTCATGTAGCGACAGCTTTACATGAGTGTATTAACGTTTATTCTTTATTGTTTGTTTTTTAAACTACTGTAATTTTCTATAAGCAGCTACTTTTTTCCTTCATTTTGAATTCTGCAACTTATAAGTTGTATATACTGTATATATATAACTTATATAGTCATAAGAGCGGCTTATTTGTTTATTTATTTGGCTTAATAGCGAATACTTTATTTGACAGCGGCATCATTAACACTGTCATGAGGCCGTCATAATTATGACATGACACTACCATGGGCATTACTGAATGCTTATGTCATTGTCATCCGGCAGATTATGTCACTAACTCCATTTACGTCCAACTTGGATCTTTTACATCCATTCAAAAGAGATAATTTACCAGATAACACTAAATGACATCTGTTATAAGCATTCATAAATGCTCATTACAGTGTCACGTGATAATTATGATTGTCTAATGACAGTCATATGGCGCCACTGTCAAACAAAGTGTTACCAAATACTGTAACTAGCAATTAATGAAACAACTGGAACAGTAACTGAAGAAATAATTAGTACAGAACATGAATTTTGATTGCTATTTACATCTGTAGCACTGCAATGCATGCTAGGAGGCACGTTGGATAACAACAGTGTTGACAGCAGGTGGCAGCAGAGGTTGACTGTCTCCCACAAGGGAGCAGTGATGAAGCTTCTTGAAGCAATGAAGCTTTGCAGCCAATTGGTTCAAAGCTTGATAGTGGTTCATTTTGTCTTATGACAGTCATATGATGCCGCTGTCAAATAATGTGTTACTGGTTAATATCTTTTGGTGTAAATATCCCATAATACAGCGAGGACAGCTGCAGCTTATAGTCCAGTGCGGCTTATCTATGAACAAATGACGTTTTTGTGTCAAATTTGGTGGGTGGTGTCTTATAGTCCGAAAATTACAGTAATTAATATCTTGTTTTCAGTCGTTGGCACACATTTATTTGTATAGGAGTTATAAAGATTAATCCAATGTTTAACTGAGGCTTCCCCAGTCACCTTAGTATTTTCTTTATAAAATTTGATAAATATGTGACAATAGATACACAGTTAATGTCACGTAGGGGTGGCATGGAGGACCCAATAGCGTACTGCACCAATGCTATTTTTAGAACGTGACATCGCCATCGTAACGCGAAAGTGTGTCATTATAGACACACCCTTGCTTACAATCCATGTTATTTCGACTTGTTTTCTCCGGTAATCTTTCAAAAAAAGAACATGCCGATCAAAAACTGCTGCTATGGAATTTGTAGAAACGACTATAGACATTACGACATATGAAGGATGTTTTCTTCATACGTTTCCCAAAACCAAAAACTCGGAGGAAAAAATGTGAAGAATGGATCAATTTGCGCGGATGTCCAAAAGACCAGTTTAAAGCCAGCAAGGTCAAGCCATTCATATTTCATATGCATTAAACATTTTGTTGAGGGCAATGGTCCTACAGAGGAAGAAGAGGTAAGCCATTTTGATAGTTTTACTTGTTTTTTTTTTAGCGTGGCGTTTTGCAGTGCTGGCAATGAATGACCTGAAAAAAATTTAAATGGTATCTGACTGCCAATGTTACTTTTTCTGTTGTAACAAACAACTTAAGTAAGGGGGAAGTGTAAACAAATTATAGAATTAAGATTTATAGAATTTGTAGAAACGACTATAGACATTACGATAGGGTTGTTCCGATCATGTTTTTTTGCTCCCGATCATTTTAGTTTGAGTATCTGTCGATACCGATATTTCCCGATCCGATTGTTTTTTTTTTTTAATATATACATTCAACATACAGTACATAAGTACTGTATTTGTTTATTATGACAATAAATCCTGAAGATGGCATTTACATTATTAACATTCTTTCTGTGAGAGGGATCCACGGATAGAAAGACTTGTGACTTTGTATATTGTGACTAAATATTGCCATCTAGTGTATTTGTTGAGCTTTCAGTAAATGATACTGTAGCCATGTCCAAATGCATGATGGGAAGTGGAACCATGACTGTGTGTAGTGCTACCAATTGATATATCTTCTCTGCGTTGGGAAACAACATAAGGTGTTAAGAAAAAAATCAATTGCTACCTTGCTTCCCCACATTGCTTCCCATCATATTTCTAATCATAGGGAGAGGAATTGTAAGGCTTTAGCCAATTAAAAAAAGGCTACAAAGGCTGCCAAAAATCACTTCTCATTTTACGCTGCCTTTTATCTCTCTATATAGGTAAGACGGCGCCATTACAGATTGAGTGCGACAATGCGTGGGTGGGTCGTGCAGCGCATGCATTAATTGCGTTAAATATATTAACGTGATACATTTTTTTAAAAATTAATTACCGCCGTTATCGGGATAAATTTGATTACCCTACCTTAAGCCTAAAATAAAGACTCGGGATGAGTGTAACATATTATGTTTGTAACGTTAAATACAATTAGAAAATGATTTAATTGAAAAATATATATATATTAAAAAAAGGCATGGCCGATATTTTTTGGGCGATTCCGATACTTTGAAAATGACGTGATCGGACCCGATCGATCGGCAAGGATGTTTTCTTCATCCAGCTTATAAATCAGGTGCGCCTTATAGTGCGAAAATTACGGTATGCATAATTCAGATTTTATGTTTATTGAGCACTAATCTATTTGTTACATGTTTTGATGCATTTTTGCACATTATAAAAGATTGTCTGAATTTTGGGGGGCTTGGAACGGAGTAGGGCATTTTTCACATTACAAAACTATTTCCAGAACCAATTAATTTCGTAAGTAGAGGTACCCCTGTATAAGGCTTTTAATTTTTTGCAGCCCGAGACATATTTGTTTTTCGTTTTTTGGGCCCAATATGGCTTTTTCAACATTATGGGTTTCCGACCCCTGGACTAATGTGTACTAAGCAAATACCTGCTGAGAGAGGTAAGGTTGAGAATACTGGCATCTGTAACAACTGGCAATTGAAGGTCTGGAGTCAAAGATCTCTGTGGTGAGTGGATTTGGGTCACAGTCCTTGGGAAAGGTGCATTGGAATCCATTACAGCATTTGCGCCCTGATTGGCTCCCATTAATTCTGCGGCTGACTCGGACTCTGATGGATTAGCGGGAGAAACCGAAGGTGCTCTGAATGTGATCCAGTCCGGATTGACTTGGTGCTGAATGTGCTGGAATTGTTGTGTTAGGGTGTGCTGTACTGGTTGTACAGGGGAGAGAGTGGACGCAGCAGGAAGAATGTTGCGAGGCTGGTGTTTGGGTGGAGAGGGATCTCCCAGGAGTTGCAACAGGCCTCCTTCTCTCTGCTCAGGAATTCGGAACTGGCGCTCATATGTCTGTGGAAGACAGAAAAGAAACAATGAGTGGTTACGATATTCATCATAACAACATCACAAAGCAGAGAGGAGAGGAGAAAAGAAAGCATATGATAACAATAAATGACCGTTTAACAATAACAATTTCCTGTCTTAATAAGATTCGGTTTCACAATAAGATAAGAGCGATTAGTTCACGTATTGTACATCCATATTTTGTCAGCAAATATTGTGTAATCGAAACGTTGCGATGTGAGATTCGATTTTCACTGCAGGGCTGACTGAGACTTTTAATACAACTTGTGTGCACGAGCAGACCAAACAAAAGGTTTGTTTACGGAGCAATTAAATTCCTGTGGCAAGGATGTTGCACACTGTGAGTGCTGGGGGTGGAGGGTTAGTTTGGTGAAGTCTGACAACAGACAGTGTGTAAAACACAGTTGTGGAACTCAGCTGTGTCCTTGAGTGCCCTTTCACTTCAAGTATGCACACTCGTAACGTCTATTGTTATTTTATTCTCATCATTACTGCCTCCTCTGTGGGGGCCCTGTTTTCTTCGCTGTTTGTTAAAGCTAGCACTCATGTCCGGTAATATTCTAAGGGAGGACATTCATCTTGCTTAATTTCTCAGTGAATTACAGACAAATTCAAATGACAAAATAGGCATTTTTTGAAGGAGAGCAATATGATACTGATCAAAATTAGGTCTTTGCTCCACAAGTATTTGATACACAGCCGATTTTGCTGGTTTTCCCACTTGCAAAGCATGTAGAGGTGTGTAATTTGTATCATAAATTTTCTTCAACTGTGAGGGACAGAATCTAATACAAAAAAAAAACAGAAAATCACGGTGTATGATTTTTAAATAATAAATTTGCATTTAATTGCATGAAATAAGAATTTGATACATCACAAAAATGGAACTTAATATTTGGTACAGAAACTTTCGTTTGCTATTACAGATACCAAAAGTTTCCTGTAGTCCTTGACAAGGTTTGCACACACTGCACCAGGGATTTTGGCCCACTCCTCCATGCAGATTTTCTCCAGAGCCTTCAGGTTCGGGGCTGCTGCCGGGCAACATGGACTTTCAGCTCCCTCCATAGATTTTCTATCGGGTTCAGAGCTGGTGACTGGGTAGGCCACTCCAAGAACTTAAGATGCTTCTTACGGAGCCACTCTTTAGTTGCCTTGGCTGTGTGCTTTGGGTCGTTGTCATGCTGAAAGACCCAGCCACGACCCATCTTCAGGGCTCTCACTGAAGGAAGGAGGTTGTCAGCCAAGATCTGGCGATACATAGCCCCATCCATCCTCCCCTCAATACGGTGCAGTCGTCCTGTACCCTTGGCAGAGAAGCAGCCCCAAAAAATGGTGTTTCCTCCTCCATGTTTCACAGTTGGGATGGTGTTCTTGGGGTTGTACTCATCCTTCTTTTTCCTCCAAACACGACGAGCCGAGTTTAGACCAGAAAGTTCAATTTCAGTCTCATCCGACCACATGACCTTCTCCCATTGCTCCTCTGGATCATCCAGATGGTCAGTGGCAAACTTCAGACGTGTCTGGACATGCACTGGCTTCAGCAGCGGGACCTTGTGTGCGCTGTAGGATTTTAATCCATGACGGCGAAATGTGTTTCCGCTCCAACAATTGTTACCCTCTCACCAAGCTGCTTGCTTATTTTCCTGTACCCATCCCAGCCTTGTGCAAGTCTATTATTTTATCCCTGATGTCCTTACACAGCCCCATGGTCTTGGCCATTGTGGAGAGGTTGGAGTTTGTTTGTTTGAGCATGTGAACAGGTGTCTTTTATAGAGGTAACAAGTTCAAACAGGTGAAGTTACTTCCGGTAATGAGTGGAGAACAGGAGGGGTTCTTAAAAAAGAAATGAGAGCCGAAATATTTACTAGTTGGTTAATGTATCAAATACTTATTTCATGCAGTTAAATACAAATTTATTATTTAAAAATTATACAATGTGATTTTCTGGATTTTTGTATTAGATTCTGTCCCTCACAGTTGAAGAGAACTTATCATATAAAGTACAGACCTCTACATGACTTGCAAGTGGGAAAACCAGCAAAATCGGCAGTGTATCAAATACTTGTTCTCCCCACTGTAATTGACCACATTTTGTTGATTGTATGTATACGCTCTGCATATCAAATGTCACACAAGGAAAATCTCGGCATTTATCATCATGATTTGACTGTGATTGTCTCTATTTTTTGACATTGAACATACCATAATTTTTGGACTACAAGCCTCTTTCTTTCCCCCTCATTTTGAATCCGGCGGCTTATAGTCCAGTGCGGCTTATTAGTTGATTTATTTGGGTAACACTCTGACAGTGGCGTCATAAAACTGCCATAAGACCGCCATAATTATGACATGACATCATCATGGGCATTAACGAATGCTTATGACACATGTCATTAAGTGTCATCCAGTAAATTATGTCCATAACTTCATTTATTTCCAGCGCGTATCTTTTACGTCCATTCAAAAGTGAGATAATTTGCCGGATGGCACAAAATGACATCGGTCATAAGCATTCATTAATGCTCATTGCAGTGTCATGTCATAACTATGATGGTCTTATGACAGTTTAATGCCGCCAATGTCAAATAAAGTGTTACGGAATACAAACGCTAGCGATTAATGAAACAACTAGATGAGTAACTGAAGAAATAATTAGCAGAGAACATGAATTTTGATTGTTTTTACATCTGTAGAGCTGCAATGCATGCTAGGAGGCATAATGGATGACAACAGGTGGCAGCAGAGGTTGATGGATGACAACAGTTTTGACAGCAGGTGGCAGCAGAGGTTTACTGTCTCCCTCTAAGGAGCAGTGATGGCCAGTGAAACCTTTTGAAGCAATGAACCATTTCAGCCAATTGATTCAAAGCTTCATGGTGGTTCATTTTATCTTATGACAGTCTTATGATGCCGCTGTCAAATAAAGTGTTACCGGTTAATACCTTTGGGTGTAAATATTCCATAATACAGTGAGGACAGCTCCGATTTATACTCCGGTGCAGCTTATCTCTGAACAAATGCCGTTTTCGTGTCAAATTTGGTGGGTGGCAGCCTATAGTCAGGCACGCCTTATAGCCGAAAATTACAGTAATTAATATCTTGTTTTCACTCATTGACACACATTTATTTCTATCGGGACAATAAAGATTAATCCAAGGCTTAATTGAGGCTTCACAAGTCACCTTAATATTTTCTTCATAAAATTTGATAAATATGTGACAATAGTTACGCAGTTTATGTCACGTAGGTCATGGATGATGGAGATGGAGGGCCCAATAGCGTACCACATGAATGCTATTTTTAGACCAAAGTGGATCATTTTAGACATGCCCTCGCATACAATCCGTGTTATTTCTACTTGTTTTCTCCGGTAATCTTTCAAAATGTCACACCTGGGTGAGGGTTGTCATGTCTTGGTATATTCTCTTCCTGCTTTATTTTGAAGCCTCACCCTTCTGTTTCCACCACTCACCCTTCCTGCCATCTCACCTGTCTCTGATTATGATTACCTATTGTTCCCACCTGTGCCCCATTCCTCATGTGCTTAAATTGTTTGTCACTCCCTAGTCTTGTGCCAAAGTGTCTTCGCCCTTCGTTGCCACCAAAGCCCGACCATAGCCAAGATAGATTCTAAGTTGTAAGTTGTTCTTAGTGTTTTTGTCATAGTTCTTTGTTATTTTGTGCCTCATGTCTAGCCCTTTGTTGTAGTTGTAAACTCCAGTGATTTTTCCTGGCTCTCTTGGTTCTCATTTGTATCATTTTATTTCATAGCTCGTTATTTCCTCCTTCTGGAGCGCCCTCAGTTTGTTCCTGCTTCTCATTGTTTGTGTTAAATAAAAGACTGAACTGAATTCTGCACATGAGTCCGCTCCGTTCCGTCCAAGTGTGACACAAAGAACATGCCGATCAAACACTGCTGCTATGGAATTTGTAGAAACGACTAGACATTTCGACATATGAAGGATGATTTCTTCATCCGTTTCCCGAAACAAAAACTCGGAAAAAATGTGAAGAATGGATCAATTTGCGCGGACGTCCAAAAGACCAGTTTAACGCCAGTAAGGTGAAACATTCACATTTCTTATGCAGTAAACATTTTGTTGGCGGCCATGGCCCTACAGAGGAAGAAGAGGTAAGCCATTTTGATATTTAAACTTATTGTTTAGCGTGGTGTTGTGCTGTGCCGCTTGTCTGACAATGAATGACGTGAAAAAAATTAAAATGGTATCTGACTGCCACTGTTACTTTTTCTGTTGTAAAAAAACTTGAGTAAGGTGGAAGTGTAAATAAATTATAGAATTAAGATTCTTTGGCTGTCACTGAGTAGCATTTGCGATCGCTACACAAAAATAGCAATGTAAATTGCCCCCAAGAACGGTCAGAGACGTAAGACAACTAGAGGATATAATATATATGAAAGACAGGGCATATGGTGGTAAAGGATAGATTGTTGAAACAGGAGAATGTCATTGTCAGTGGCGTAAGGTTCTTGTGGCACACAAGAAAAAGGTGTCGATAAAAAAGCTACCTCTGGATCAGGTCGGCTCTTTTTCCTGTCTTTATCAGCCCTCGACATTTAAGCCATCATTTGTATTTTCTTCCGCATCTTAATTTGGCACCAGAGACATCATTTTGGGACAGAATTCGTAGGTTTAGCTCAGAAAACATCTCGTTCGTACACTATTTCCATGCATTCACTATTGGGGACAGACGGAAGGTTGACCCGCCTAGCAACAATTGCTAACGTCATGAATATTAATGTGCAAAAGTAACGTGTTGCTTGCGGTACGCCATTGAACTCAAAATGCTTTAATTATCATGACGATAAAAAAACACAAAGTTCAAACAAAAGCTGTGGAGATTCAAAAACTACGGTGGCCAAGAGGTGTCAGGCGAAATGCAAAGTCCAAGCAGTTTGCAAATAGAAAAAAGCACGATCCCCAATTGCAAAGGCTATGCAAAAGTACAAAGCAGGAATGCAAACTGCCACAACACGATCCCCAGTTCCTAAAGCGCGATTGCAAATTGGCAAAAGCACGAACCCCAATTGCCACAACACGACAGCATATGGCACGCAGCACGGGTGCAAAAGGCTCGTTTGTGCAGCAACGGTTTTGTAGATACAGTATTATGCTTTTATTGAGATATAAATCTTGAGTGGTGACCTCACTTGTAGCTTTTCCTTAGCTTAGCTCCCGCAGCTAATGGAGCGTACCAACTCTCTCAATAACAGAGGTGTGTCCTAACAACCAGCACGAACCTAGCACAAACGAATGGCACCACTTCGGAACCATTTTGCAGTAAATAAGGGGCTTAGAGGGATGTCATCACTTGAAATTAATATCTCAAGCCCCCCAATTTACTGCAAAATTTACCTGAATTTTTTTGCGTACGTTAGTGCTATTTGTTAGCACACACCTCTGTTATTGAAAGAGTTGGTACGCTCCATTAGCCCGGTAGCTTAGCTAAGGAAAAGCTACGAGTGACGTCGCCACTCAAGATTAATATCTCGATAAAAGCATAATACTGTATCTACAAAACAGTTGCAGCACAAACGATTTACATCATTTTCATATAAATTTTCATCTGATGGGGGAAGGGGGGGCAACTTTACCTTTTGGATTCGGGCTGCGAGCCATTTGCTGTCGTGTTGAGGCAATTGGGGTTCGTGCATTTGCCAATTTGCAATCGCGCTTTAGGAATTGGGGATCGTGTTGTGGCAGTTTGCATTCGTGCTGCAAGCCATTTGCTGTTGTGTTGTGGCAATTGGGGTTCGTGCTTTTGCCAATTTGCAATCGCGCTTTACGAATTGGGAATCGTGTTGTGGCAGTTTGCATTCGTGCTTTTTTCTTTTGCAAAGCGTTTGCAATTTGGGTTCGTGTTTTTTTCTATTTGCAAAGTGTTTGGACTTTGCATTTCGCCTGACACCTCTCGGCCACTGTAAAAATACAGTGACAAACAAAAACTCAGGGCAATAATAAAAGACTGGTTATCCAAAACTTACTGGGCGGAAGATGGGGAACAAGGGCTTTGAGGCAGGTATGGACAAGACTCTCGGATAGATACTTGGATAGACAATGACCGAACAACAACAGACAGCACATGGGGAACTTAAATACAGACATGGGGTAGCCGGCCAATGAGAAACAGGTGGTTGATACAAGAGGCAGCAGATTGGTCAAGACACAAGGAGCAGGCTTCAACAGGTGAAATCAATGGGTAATCACATGGACAAGAAACACTAGGGCAAAATCCTAACAAAACTCAATTCAAGGCATGACAGTTTAGCCTCAATCTCTAGCTATTTTAATGCACATCAGTTACTGATGTGGAGGTCTGTCCCTTGGCGGCATATTCAGCTACAATCCTGTAGTTCCCAGTAAAATTTAAACGAAATGTAGCCGACCACACGCATTTACTGACGGCAAAAGCCGCCGCTTGCCTGCAGGCTTCCAAAGACCGCTGCTTGGTGTTGACCAGCTGTTGCTGATAACAGATGCTTCTCGCATTCACAAAGCCTCACTGGCACGGTAGATGAATTATGGAGACATGGGAAACATCTAAACAGTAGTATCATACATGTTGTAACAAACTATGGTAATAAGTAGACATTTGGCACTTGATTAGTGTGTCGTGAGGGCACAATCAGCGAACAGGCTTACAGCTAGGGGTGTGACAAAATATTGATATGGTGATATATCGTGATACATTGAATCCCAAAAGGTTATTAATATGCTCACGCCAAGAATCGAGATATCGTTTTAAAAAGATGTCAATGTTTTAAAATAATAAAAATTAATCAACAAGTTGCTAACAAAACCTTCCACCATAATAGTGTCTCAGTTAACTGTATGGCTGCCATTGACGGCACTCGACCCTAGTGCTGCAACGATTAATCGATGAACTCCAGTAATTTGATTAGAAAAAAAGATTAGAAATAAAATTTTGCTGGTTCAAGTATTCATTTAGCTAAAGTGGCGTTGTAATTGTGTTTTAAAAGTATTTGCATTTAGTTTTACTGATTTGGGCAGATACACTGCCCTCTAGGGGAAACGGTGAATATCACATAACTCATCTCAAATGGCTGAATCCAGCTGCTCCCTGTTAAGACGAACATGAGCTTTTGTTTGAGCTAATGTTTTTTTTTAAGCATTCGTAATTTAGCTAATAGGTATATTTAGCCGTTCTGGGAATATGTGTTTGAGCCATATTGTTAAGAGAATTAAAAAAAAAAGTGTTTACATTTTATAGCATTTAAGATAGCAATCCTTTGCTAACATGTCTATATGCTGTCATAGCAGATTCATGGCGCATTAAGTCTCCTATTTTTAATTTGTCCGTTTTACCCTGAAAACCCCCGTTTACAGACGTCGCGCAACCGCTTTTGTTTCAACCCAGCCATAAAAAGAAGATAAGTAATTATATTTATTATTCAAAATGTTTGTCATTTTTAGCTTAGAATCATTAATTGATGTCTAATATTTTGTTTAAAAAAAAAAAAAAAAAAAAAAACTTAAAAAAATTATTTACTCGCATATTTTAAAGTTTTAAACAAACTACGTCACAATGAAAAAATTGGCGTCTGTAAAAAAGTCACGGATATTTATATATACCTATCACTTAATTGTTTTTTTTTTGTTACTGTCGCAATTTCCCCAATATTTTAGATGATAAATAATTGATCCAAACAAAGAAAAAAAAGAAAAAAAAATTTAAAGCGTAAATATTAGCAGTGCATAGGTTTGCGGTTCAAAGCCGAACCGTACGGTTCGCCCTGTACGGTTCAATACGCCTTTATGAACCGTGCCTTTTCGGTTTTGCAATTAATTTATTCCGAAATTGTTCGAGCTCTGTGTGCCTTCACGCACAGCTGTGGAGAAATTACCGCCCCGCAAGTAAATGTCCGATCGCTGTTAAGCAGCTGTGTAATAGAAGCAGAGAAACGCCCTCTCTCACTTACGAGCGAAGTAAACGAGAGAAGTGAAAGTGAAACAAGAAAGAAAACAAAACGCAATGGCGAGCGGAGGAGTGGAGGGACCGAATTTTGAGGAAGCACCGGCCGCTTTCAAATCTGCAGTATGGCAACATTTCGGTTTCCCCGTGGACTACAACGCGGAGGGAGAGAAAATATTGAAAAAAAAAACAATTTTCAAGCATTGCTCAGTGCTTGTTCCCTATGCTAATGGCAACATTTATAACATGACTCCGGCACCTCAGCCGGCCGGCATCACCCACAGATATCACTTTCTCAGAGCAGGACTACCCCGAAGAGGACACCAGTGAAAACACACGGCGGGCTTCGTTAATTTATTTGCAACGCTTGACCCGCGTTACATTGTTCCCTCGCGGACATATTTCTCCAACAACGTAATCCCCGACATTTATGAAACGGCACGCAAAGCCATCGAAGATGATTTCGCTATAGCACATAGTTTCGCCCTGACCACTGATAGTTGGACGTCCCGTGCTACAGAGTGCTACTACCTAACTGTGACGGTCCACTATAATTCATACCTGTCAAATTGTACGGTCTTGGCGTAATTTGTACAAGTGAGCACTGATTTTTAAATGTGTACGTTTTTCGTGCATTACATTTTTTTTTCCTCCGTTCGGATTTTGTCACCCTTTTCGGCAACGAGACAATGTGCGTTAATACTTTGGTTGAATGATGCCAGAAAAGTCAGAGACATGGAGAGGGAAGAGTGTTGTGACGCTGTAGCAAACGCGATGCTAGGCTAGGTGGCTCCAATATTTCCTGACTGTAGCCGACAGCCTACAATCTACGCCTAGATATCTCATGCATATAGAACTACATACGAAATGACAGACTCGGTAGTGTTAGTAAACAGCCGCCATTTTAGAGCAGTAAACTTCTCAGAAAGGATCTGTTGAAGTGAACCTTCCTAGCGAACCAAAGTAACTTTTTATCTAAAATACTCCTAAATCGGTAAAATCTTGACTTGAGTCTATCTTTAAAGGATGAAACAGCTTTAAAATTTTCACGTCTTTCATTTTTTGTTTTTTTGTTTGAAAAACTGGAAAAAAACAAACAAAGGTAACACCAGTTACTTTGCCAAGTAACTTTTTTACTACTGTGTGTGTATTTAAGGCAAGGCAAGGCAAATTTATTTATATAGCACAATTCAACACAAGGCAATTCAAAGTGCTTTACATCACATGAAGACCATAAAAATCACATTTAAATCAACACAACGTAAAAACCAAGACAAATGATCGCATTTAATCACAGAATAAAAATAAATAAATAAATATAAAACAAAAATAAAAATAAAGCAAAAACTACTACTACTAATAATCATTGAAATCAGCAATGGAGATAAGCACAAGAGGAATAGAAGGCAGATAGGTTGAAATATATACAGTAGACAGTTATGGATATGCAGTGCCGAACAAAAGCGTTTTTAGCCCTGATTTAAAGGAGCTAACAGTTTGAGCATACTTCAGACGTTCGGGTAACTTGTTCCAGAGGTGAGGAGCATAATAACTAAATGCTGCCTCACCCTGCTTGGTTCTTGTTCTTGGAACATGCAGAAGACCCGTTCCAGACGACCTTAGGGGTCTAGATGTCTCATAGGAATCTAACAAGTCAAGCATGTATTTTGGTCCAAGGCCATTAAGTGTTTTGTAGACGAGCAGTAGTATTTTATATACCCTACCCACCGACGTCACAAAACCATGTGCTCGCTGTATGGTTCCGCCCACTTGTCCGTCATTTTGTCTCTGTATTAGCATTGGTTTCAATTGATCGAGGAATTTAAAATGCATTTCATGGAAGACCCGGTGCTTTCTGATGCCGTAAACTCACTGGATGTGTTGCATAAAAGGCGTTATGTGGAAAAGCTTCGTTCTATACAGTCGCCAGATCCATATTTGATGCCTAAATCGATGATTTTTGACCGGCTGCCTTCGCCGTCTCTGCCTGACCCTGATATTTACAACTATCTTGTCCACACAAAATCAGCCTATTCTCACGAAAGTTTGAAAAACTTTAAGAGCTTGGAGGCTTATAAATGCTACGTTGCTGGTTGGGTGAAACAGGTCCTCGTACACGAAAATTCGGCAGGAATCTTGTGCTCGGAAGGTGAGTTACGAAATTTTCAATTCAAAATCTTTTGTTCTTGCTAACATCCACTGTCAAGTCTAATGTATTTCATGTCATTTGTCAATGGAGCTAGGGCTTTTAATGTTTATATGGATTAGCGATAGCACTCTCACTACATACATACGTGTATGTTGTCGGCGATTAGCCTAGCAATGATCTTAATTGTGGTTGTCAGCCCAAAACCCTCTAAATATATATTAAATGCATCTTACCAGATATAAAATGACTACTACATAATCTGTGGTAATCGTTTGGAGCCCAGTTTTCTCGTCGAATTGCAGCAGTCCATCTCGCTCTCTCCTCTCCGTGTCTCTCGGAATCCGGTAGAACTTCAAGTCTCTCCGTCTATCTTCTCTGTTATTGCAACCGACCGCCACACACGCCTTCACCATTTTGATTATTAATGTTAACGAGCAGAAAAACACGCCATAAATAGGAGGAATGTACGTAGCCGTAACAGGTCAACACGATGTGTTGACGGACAAGTGGGCGGCACCAGTCAGGAGAGCGGAGTTGTGACGTCACGTGGGTAGGGTCTATAGTCTATCCTTTGACTCACTGGAAGCCAGTGTAGCGATTTCAAAACCGGTGTAATGTGGTCCAGCTTCCTTGTATTTGTGAGGACTCTGGCTGCAGCATTCTGTACTAGCTGCAGCTTCCTGACTGATTTTTTATCAAGACCTGTAAATATACCGTTGCAGTAGTCCAATCTGCTGAAAATGAATGCATGCATAAGTTTTTCCATGTCTTGTTGAGTCAGAAGCCCCTTAATTCTGGTTATATTTTTTAGGTGGTAATAAGCGGATTTAGTGACGGACTTTAGATGGCTATCAAATTTTAGGTCTGAGTCAATAATTACGCCAAGGTTTCTGACTTGATTTGTAGCTGTAAGTGACATTGTGCTAAGTTGGCTGCTTATCTTTGACCTTTCCTTTTTTGGCCCAAAAATGATCACCTCTGTCTTCTCCACATTTAACTGGAGAAAATTCTGGCACATCCATTCATTGATTTGATGAATGCATTTACTCAGGGAGACTAAGGGACTATAATCATGTGGGGACACAGAAATGTACAGCTGTGTGTCATCTGCATAGGCGTGATAGGAGATGTCATACTGTTCCATTATCTGAGCTAACGGAAGCATATAGATATTAAATAAGAGTGGTCCAAGAATTGACCCTTGAGGGACTCCACACGTGAATTTGGTTCATTCTGACTGATAGTTTCCAATTGACACAAAGAAATCTCTATCATGTAAATAGGATGTGAACCACTGAAGAATAGTGTCAGTAAGCCCTACCCACTGTTCCAATCTGCTGAGTAGTATGTTGTGATCAACAGTGTCAAATGCAGCGCTGAGATCCAATAGTAGCAGAACAGATGATTTGCCTCCATCGGTATTCTGACGAATATCATTTAGGACTTTGATAAGCACGGTCTCGGTGCTGTGTTGTGGCCGAAATCCAGACTGAAATGAGTTAAAAAGATTGTTTTGCATCATAAAAGTCTGGATCTGTTCAAACACAACCCTTTCGATAATTTTCCCCAGGAATGTCAGATTTGATATTGGCCTGTAATTACTAATGGTTGAGGCATCCAGATTAGGTTTTTTTAGGAGAGGTTTTATTACTGCAGTTTTTAAAGTCTGAGGAAACTCTCCTGTTTGGAGGGAAGTATTTATAATCTGAAGTATGTCTGGGGCTATGCAATGAAAAACAGTTTTGAAAAAGTTTGAAGGAAGGATGTCAAGGCAGCATGTTGTGGGCTTTAATTTCGACACAATTTCTGTTAAAGTGGCATAGTCTAGGAGGCTAAACTGTCTAAGATTGACGTGGGGGACATTTTGGGAGGCGTTTAGTGTAACATTTGTTAATCCGGAGTTGCACACAGTCTGTCTAATCTTTAGTACTTTGTGTGTAAAGAATGCTGCGAAATTATTACAGGACACCTCAGATGCCAATTCTTGAGGTATTGATGCTTGTGGGTTTGTCAGTTTGTCAACAACAGAAAATAGTGTGCGAGTATTGTTGGTGTTTTTACTAATGATCTCTGAAAAATATGATTGTCTAGCATTTTTCAGTTCCTGGTTGTATTTGCGAGTAGTTAGTCACTACACTAGCCAAAGAGCTAAGAGGCATTTTAACAGGCGAAAATGTTTACATTTTAAGTGTTTATTTCACTTTCTTAGAAGCAAAATAAAGGCAGTTTTTCATTAAAAAAAAAAAAAAAAAAAGCAAAACGCAAACCGAAACCGAACCGTGATCCCAAAACCGAGGTTCAAACCGAACCGTGGGCTAACTGAACCGTTGCACCCCTAGTAAATATATGAAAATGAAAATCTCGATTACTCCTTGACGTCTGCGATTTCTGCATCGCGACCCTTGTTATATTACCATGTTTCACCCACCCATATAATCCCAGAAAAATCAAGCTGTGGCCATTCACATCTGTGTCTTGACACTTGATGATACATGCTATATGGAGTTTTTGTATCGAAACAAGGTAAGTACGCGATAATATCTCGTTAAAATCATGGTGTCTTTTATTCTGCTCTCGCGTGCTCTCACCTCCAGTTAGGGTTTTGCTGTTTAAAAGTATATATATAAATATATATTTAAAATGCCCTCCTGTTCAAAATTTTTCCTCCCCTAGAAAATTGACATTTTCAGCTTTCCAATGATGTATCACATGTACAATTTTGAAATTTAGACAAATTGGGGGTCTCAGAGCATAACTTCAAGTCACCTAAGTGTTTTCCGCCATATACAGTTTGCTGTACTGGTTTATGGTGGTGATTACGATTAATTTCCAATAGGAAAATGGTTCTGAAATCACAATAGCCAAGAAGGACCTTGGAAGAGGATGCTCAACCTCAGAAGTTTTAGCCAGCTTTGAACTCACTTCAAGTATATTTTCAGCCACTTAAAAGTGGGTGAAAACGCTTGACATGCCGAGTTATACAACAATGCCCAGCTAAACGTGTCACGGCCGCATAATCACTGTCAGTTGGAAGATGAGAAACGGAGCAGTGGATGGCCTTTGTGGTTTAGCCCGTTATTAACAGTCTCAGTATGACGCAACAAAACACGGCTCTGCTGCGCTGCAGGGAGATGTAACCTAACCACAGGCGAGCCTCTCAGCATGTACACATTGGCATGCAAGCGCATAGACATGATAAATGCGCACACTGCCAAAGCTTTTACTGTTTCCTCTACTCTATCAGTTACAAACACGTCAACGTGCCCAGCCAGGGCACCAATTTTAATCAAGATGGTTCAGCATCTTGCCAGATAATTAGCTTCTTGCAGACAGTTATGCTCACACAGCCAGCTCTGAATATATAATACAGTCATCACAAAGTACTTACTGGAAGAGAAAGTGCTTATTTTCTAAATTTGAGCTTGCCAATGTCTGGTTTTATCCTATTTCACTCTCTCTCAGTCAGGCCCTGACACTCGGGTTGCCTTGCACGCTTGCTGCAGAGGCTGTTTATCATGGCGTGTTCTCATGAGCATGAGAAACCTGATTAACACAACATGCAAGATTGAGAACATACACTCACGCAAACACTGAGCAGCATGAATGATTAATAATGCTGGAGTGTTTGGGTGCACATACACGCCACTTGTGGTGCCACTGTACGCCTGTGTGCGAGTATGCTGACCCAGAAGAATCACGATTCATTCAATTTCATCCCCGATTCAAGTATTGGAAAAGTAAGGACAGTTCTTTTATTTTTGCTGAAGACAGAACACATTTGGGTTTGACATCAGAAGTTGTTGGTTCCTTTTTGCTGCTGGCATCATGTATTAAATCATCAACGAAGATCAATGAGCTAGTCCCAGCAGGAGACATGCAAGCCCAATCATGACAGAAGAGCTTGAATGTTAATGCTTACAAGCTGATCCTAGCAAATTGTTTGTCCAAATGTGTGCCTTTCCATCACTGGGATGATTAGTATTTGTCTCATCATTTCACACAATTTGTCTCAGAAGCTTTTAGGCTAAATTCTGTAATTTTTGGAAATTTCAGCCAAGCTTTGTTAGTCTTCTTGCTAAGGTGGTTTCCTCTTCTGGCGTAGGCTCTGTAGCCTGCACTCTTTATTACTGTTATTTTTGGCTTTATTCACAATGTTTCTTTTATCCACTGATGATTTTCTTGATCTAGCCATTCAATGGCTGTTGCTTGAGGTTAGGCATGTGCCGGTTACCGGATTTCAAGGTTTACCGTGGTATGAAAACGTCACTGTTTCAAAACCACTAAAATTTTCCGTCATACCGTAGTACAGTATTAGTTATTTTTTATGTCCCAAAAAAGCAGCGAAAAATTTGTGGCATAGAACGGCAGCGTAGATTTCACTTTAAAAAGGGTCAGCTCAGTGGAGAAATCTGAGGCAATTGGTGCATTGTGTCGACCCAGCTCAAATACCCATTCTAACAATTTCAGAGCTGAATATTCCGCTGAAGTTACTTCTATGGTGCCTCACATATTGACGGGAGTATAAAGGCAACTGATTCCGTCATTATGTGGATAGCAAAGAACTGTCACTTAATTAAAATAGCTATAGATGGCGAATTGAGAGATTGAGCAGAATCAGGAGTCGAGAGAGCACTATTAGTGTATAATCACCATTCAGATGAACTATAGGGTTCATGGTTCGATTTGGCTGCTACGACCAACCTCGCTTTGACAACGAACAGCTGAATGGAAATGATGAACATTGAGTGGCAAATTAAGAGCCCTGTGCTTCAAACTCGTCCTGTTTATGAAAGTCGATTGTCATATGCTGGTGTTGTGCAGTAATGAGCAGACGTGACTTCAGCGGCGTTTGCTAACTTTTTTAATGCGCGCACGCACTAGATATCATGAAATAGCTAACTAAATGTGCTTCGTCCCACGCCATTGGCTACGTGAGCCCAGAGTGATTGTGGGAGACGTAGTCCATATACTACATTGATGAATTCTAAACTGTCATGACTGAATGGAAGTTGAGAAGGCCAAATCAATCCATACCAGTGACTATAGATAATGTTGCAAATATTGTTAATTCAGTACATGACACAGATGGATTCGGACCACAAATAGGATGTCTTGCTCATGTAGTAAACCTAGCTGCGAAGAGAGCTGTAGCAATCAACAGTGTGCCCCGCCTCACTTTAGCAACAGAAAAGATTGTTCTCAGCACTTTTATACAATTTTTTTTCAGATCAGTAAGAAGTAAGCACATAAATATTATGCACTAAAATGCATGTTTATATGATGGCAATTTAATTTTTGCTCATTAGCAAAAAAAAAAAAAAAAAAAAAAAACCCGAAACAAAAAATATAATTGTTAATTTTTTTTCAGAGCATTAAATGTATTGAACTGTATCGAAAATCGTACCCAACCGTGTCTTAACTGTATCGTTGCATCCCTATGGAACACCATTGCAGAACCTGTGAGGGGAAAAGTTTTCATTTGCCTAAATGCTTAAGTTATTAAGTGCATTTTTTTTTTTCCCTTGAAAAACACATTTTATTTATTCTGTGTTTCTGTGCGGTATTAATATTGTTGTCTTTTACTTAAGAGGCATGGTGTATTGTTTTTAGTTGTGATTTCTTAAAAAGTATTTTTGAATTTAAGAGTAAATATTTATCGCATTTAAATGGGTGTACTTGATCTATTAATATATACTGTATTCTCGCTGTGCTATTGTAAATTGGTTTTGCGCCCCCCCCCCAAAAAAAATTGGGGGGGCACAATAATATGGCATATCGCAATAATTTATGAGAAAAATTATCGCACACTAAAATTTGTTATGGCGACAGGCCTACCCGCAACCCGATTCAACGGTAACGAACGGCCAAGCCGCACGGCTGGGCATTGGCAGAAGACGACCGAATGGATGCCAGGCGGCGGACCACCGAGCAGAACAACCGGTAGGACGCCCGGGATGCCAGGCGCTGGACGACCGAGCAGAACGACCGGGACCACTAGTGCAGCGGACAATGCCTTTGAGTCCGTGCTGCTCGCGAGCAGAGCCCGCAGAGACTAAAAAAAAATCTTTATGAGACAGACGGAAATGAGGGAAAAGTTTAACCGGCTGTCCCGGCCAGAACAGCGTCATCTTTCGGTTTGTTATGTGTAAATAAATTGTTACTTTGCTTTCCAAAGCTCTATTTGTCTTGTTGTTTATCTTATTTTGTACAAGGAAAACATTATTCAGATGTTTGGGATGTAACTAAACCAAAAAATAGCTGCGTATAAGTCAAAGTTGTGTTTGAAATGTATGCTTTCACAAAAAGCTCAATTTCTACGTTTTTTCATCAGAAATTGGAAAATTGCTCAAACTAAGCTATTTTCTAATGCTGATTTCTAAAGAATGGAAAAAGATATGAAGTAACTTTTTTTCTGCTGAAAGAAGAGAGTCTAATCTTTCTATTGGTGGGTTCCATGTTTATATAGCAATAGAACATAATTTTCTGTGGGCCTTGTAAAATCAGTCAAAATCCAGTAAAACGGCCGGGAGCGAATGGCCTTGCTCCGGTGAAAATGGCTGGGAGTGAATGAGTTAAGGAGGAGGATGCGAAACAAACAAAATTAAACAAAACTAAACAAAATTAAATTCCTTTGTGTTGATTCCACATTAAATCCATGATTACTCAAGTGAATATACACATTATCTTAGGTCTGAATTATTTCTCAAAATAGTGATTCACTATTATTTATTAATGAACTAACTCCGATTAATCATAATTAAGCTTGATTAATTACAGAAAACTGCAATTGACAGTACATCTAGTCAAATCACATTTTTAAAAAATTTTAGTCCTTAATCATTACAATGTTTCAAAGGGCTTCACAGACCCACTGTTAACACCCCCACCCCCCACCACCACCATAATGATGTCATCCCCTTATCTGAACCCCCTTATTATCTTTGTAGTTTGCACATTTCTGGTCTTAGTCATCTTTTGATGTAAAACCAAAAATGTTCAGTCTTCTCACACAAAAATCTAAAAGTATAAAAATATAGGTATTCTCGGATGGGGACGTAGATGCTGGGGATCCATGGACTACAAGATGTCAAGTACAGTATCTGATATACACCCACGTTATCATTTTACTCACTG